>NC_089912.1:3305000-3310000 GCF_040182565.1 Anser cygnoides | reverse complement strand
GTTACGCAGAATGGACATGGTTCTTATACCTTACTTGACCTGCCTGTTTATTAAGCTTGTGTGTAAATGTTATTCCTTGTCCAAAGTTATATTCAGCTATGCAGCATTTATTTCGCATGTAATTGTATGGAACGCCAAACTTTCTGGAATGGTTGGTTTTATTTTTTTCTTTGTTGTTTGTTTCCTTTGTTGTTGTTGTCATTTTTTGTTTGTTTTTGTTTTGTTTTGTTTTCATTTATGGTATTAATCATACATAAAGAACTAATAAACAGAAGGAATATGTTTATTTAATATATGTCTGGGTACACATAATGAAGTAGAACTACTACTCTAAATGGGGATGAAGCAGGGGATGTTCTTTTTCATGTAATACAGGAGCACATCCCATGCTGGCTGATAATGATAGAAAGGATGAAAAGGTAAATTCTCTTTAATCCTTGTTTTTCTGCTGTAAAGCTGTTAAGATTTGTACATATACGCATATTTCTGCACAGTAACAAGTAATACGGGCAGATAAAGTAGTCTGGAAGTTTACTACAAGGTCGAGAAATATGGTTAAGAATTGTCCTCATGCCAATTGGAGCTCTACTTTTTTTATATCCAAATTAATATAAATATCCAAAAACAGCAGTAAAAGAATTTATTAATTCACCAGAGTAAGAAATAACTCTGCAAGAAATTCTGACTGTCTCTTTTTTTTCTTTTCTTTTTTTTCCTGGAAAATAAAACCAGGTTCACTGTTCACTTTCCCAAATGTTATTTCTGTCAGCTGGAGAGGTGATGATGGTGGTATTTTCTCAGATGTTCAACTGTTAGGAATGCTGTCTAGTCACACAGGATTAGGATTAAGATTTTGAGACTGTCAGCCAATCCGAATATGTGGATGCAAAGTGAGGGAGTAATTCCCTTACAGCAAGATCCTTAAAGGCATGTGACTCCTCAGATGCTGATGTGCTGCAACCTAAGATATTAGTTATTATTTGCTTGACAGAGTAGTGGTCCACGAGTCCTAAGGCAACCTACATTTTTCACATGAAGGACACTCTTCTAAAAAGGTCAACCTCATATGGTCAGGAAAGGACTCTACAAAGTTTTAAGTATCTGCTAAGTGACAAATACTTATGAATAAAGGGACTGTGGCTTTGCAGATGTGCCTTTGCAGATGTCATTTTAACAAACCCATGAGACATACTAGAAAGATCAGAATTAGTCTAGGATAGCTAAACCTAGAGTTGGATCTGATGCCACAGTGATTTCTGGAGCATCTGTGCGACAAATGTGACGTATACCACACAAATAGACAAATTCATTCTGTGTAAAAATTCAATAAGTGATGTGCCTGCATAGTCTTGATAATTTGAGATTATGCTATAATTTGTGTCAAATATTGTAGAGTGTGAAGGAGCTCCTCTTACATCTATTTCTTTAGCTCATCAATGTTATCCTTCTTTAATCTTCCTCATCTTCTCTTAGTTAACCAGCTTAAACTTTAACCTTGTTCTTGCACATGTAAAAGAAAAAAAAAAGAAAAAAAAAAAGTTTTACCACATTAATGAAATGTCATTAATTCATGTTCATAATATGGCACCTAAGAGGTTTTTGTAAACATTCTCATAACCAGTGAGATCCAATGATATTATGTGTGTGTGCGAAAGAGAGGAAAAGCACTGTAGTATCACTCACAAAGATATTTGAAGGTAGGTGAGCAGTTTATTCACAACCATCCAAATATTACTGTGGATCCTCACCCAAAGTAAATATCACTCCATTACATGCTGGAGCAACTAGCTATACAGGTAATAGCTTTTTGAATGGATAGCAAATAAGAAGCAGGAAAGATCCCTGTAGAAAAATCCTGGTCCCACTGATGCCAAGGAGAACTTTTTATCATAGCTGTCAATCAAGAGAAATTTCACTTATTTTGTCAGAAAGAATAGCTTTCTTGAACAATGGCTTCATAGCATATTCATAGCTGGGTCTAAAGTAGGTTTGAAAAGCATTTAAGTAACTTTCCAGACTTTGCTATCATTCATATCCTTTGTATTAATCTTCCCATCCCAAGAAGTAGTGGAATTGGGTGACTGGTTGCTTGATATTCTGTTTTATTTTTTCCCGAGGATCAGCCTTTGAAATGTCACCTATTGTGAACTTTTACATATCAGCCATTTTGATTTGAAGGGGAGAGGATTGTGACAAAAGCAGAATAATTCTAAATTTAAAAATACATTTTAGAGAAACAGACTTCTAAAAGCAGTTAATAAAAAGGAACCTACTTTATTCTACCATTTATTAACACAGAGAAAATATTGTTGTAATACTGATATAAAATATTGCTCAGGACGAGTTAGAGTGACAAAAGGAGACTCCTTGGAAGCATAGAAAAAATATGTCTTAAGTTTTATAAGCAGCAGGGTATAGTTTTATAATCTTTTTATGGACAAAACCTTTATCTTTTGAACATACCATATACCAAAACAACAACAACAAAATCCCTTCACTTACTTTTTTACCCTTCAGTTTCTCATTCCCTACCCTGAATACTGCAATATTGAACAGCTGTCTTTAGTAGTATTTTCACCTTTGTGAAAAAGAGAAATAATAAAATAAATAATAATCAATTAAAATAAACTAAATAAATAATAAAATTAAAAATTAAATCACTGTCACTTTTGCAACAACACATTTTAACTGATGGCAAATATTCTTTAAAGAGCTACAGAAATAAGTAAAGACAAATCTGCTTCATTTAGTTGAGAATCTCCAGCATGATTAAGGGCCACTGTGATACCCAAAGTATAGCTGATGAAATATGTAAAATTATTCATATGAACATGTAAAAATCATTTCACAAGATCATTTCACAAGTCCTTTTAGCATTAGATTTAATTAATAAAGACTGTATAGTCTCCAGAACAATAAGAAATGTTCACAGTAGTCTTTTTAAGAGCAAACAAGGCATGCAGAACTTAGAAAAACAGATTATGTGCTGAAGTGTAGTGTCTTAAAAAAAATGCTTGGGGAAAACTGTAATGAAAATACAAATATGATGCATTTGCATTTATATTCTGCTAAATGGCTCAGTTTTTCCATTTGCATTAATAGTTAATACAGCATTCTTGAGTCAGTTTTGGCCTCTTGGACTTTTTTGTTTTTGAACAGTAGCTCTGATAGAGATGATAGGTTTGTCTTGCATGGCCTCATGTGCATGACTGTAAATTAACTTGCATTCCTTGGTGCACACATTAGGAGATGTGGCATTGACTTTGGAATGAAGATCAATATTCTTTGATCTTTAAATCCTTTCTCTTGTTGCAAGTGGAAAGTTGCACAAGGAGAGCATGCAATGAGCAACCAAGACAAAGGAGTGGAAACAGTGGAAAATTGATCTATGATAGGTCATTTTTACCAATGCAAGTAAAAGTTAAGAAAAAATATATATATATATATTCCAGTAAATTTCTAAGTTCAATGAACTGCTTCCTGATCATTTAGTGCATTTTGCTTTTTTTTTTTTTTTAATAAAACCTTTCTAATTGACTATACTGAGTAAAAAGACAATTTGTGTATGCGTTTCTGCATGCGTGTGAAATGCGACTTACATCAAATTAAAAAACAGTGGTTCCCAGCCTTGTGGTCTGTAAAACCATGGTAAGTGGTACATAGGTGCCTTGTTAAAATATGTTATAAAATCCCACTTGGAGTAGTCTGCAGGTTCAACAATTTAAGAATCTTAATAAATTTGCCAAGAAGACTGCTGAGGGACATGACAGACTTCTTCGAGTTGTATTGGGTCTTCATTTGCAAGACTGACTTTCAGCTTTACGGAGATACTCGTGTCCACGTTTTGCTGGACTGCTTCAGTGTATTGAAATATGCGTACCACAACAGACAAGGTTATATGGGATAATATAACAAAGTCACATTTTCCAATAGAATATGAACAAAATTTGTTCCCACAGTTTAACTTCAATGTTTAACATATAGTTTAATCAGTGAGTAATCCTACTGATTTTCTTGGTAGTACTCAAGAAATAGAGTAGTCAAGATGAGTTGAATGTCAAAAAGGTACATTTACAGCTGACACCTGAAACTGACAAGTGATGTTTATGGGCCTGTTTATTATCTCGTTGAGGACGTACTTGATATCATACGGATATTATGGTTGGCTGACTCACCTAAAAAAAGGAGAGAGACTCCAAATGCAGGACTCTCTTTGAGGTCAGGGGAAATGCCATGACTCTCTGGTGTATCATGAAAAAAAATTAACAAGGTATTGTGTCTTCTCTTTCATCTGTGTGTGCTGTTTTGTGCCACTGTGAACAATAATGAGAATGAAGTATTTTTATAATGTGTATTGTCCAAAAATCTCATAATATTGTTGATGGTAACAAGAATAAATGCCAAGTGCTCTCGGTGGCTTGAGACTCAACCAGAAAGCATTGTTTTAATACAGTTTATTTTGACAGTGGTTGCCCTTCTCCTCCTCAGCTCTATTGCTAATAGCAGAAGTAGAATTATTCTGAATAGAATTTAGGTGGATACTGCTACTTAAATGCAGTGTTGCAACACAGAATTTTAGAACAAATATGGGATTTAAAAGTGCTGGCTGCATTTACAGCTAAAAAATGAGCAATGATAGCAGCTACTATTTTGTTTCAGGAGCTGGCCTACCCAACGAAACAAAAGATTGTAAAATTCATGTGCCTCTGATGTGAGGGTGACAAGACTGTGGAGCTCCTTCTTTTTTCTTTAGACCTTTCCTGTACTGTTCAGGTTTTGTGTTATGCTTTCAAACAGGTATTGCTTCCTCAGTGTTGTAAAGTAATTCTGCAAGCTGAAAGCTCACATGCCCTTAAAGCAATTAGGTGAGAGGTTCAGCAAGTTCTGTGTCAGCAGTGTGATGCTCTCTTCTGCAAAGGGCAACTGCTTGTACCCTGTTCGTCTTTGCTGGTTTCATAGCTGGTGGCTCAATGAGGATGTTAAATTGTGTTTTCTGTGTG
>NC_089912.1:3265000-3300000 GCF_040182565.1 Anser cygnoides | reverse complement strand
GGTCATACTCTTCCCCTGTTCCCACCTTGTTTTTATTTCCCAAATATTTCTTGTGTTACACCAGCCATGATCAGTCACCATCCGAGAGGCTGTGCCTCCAGCATGCAGAGCAAGCTGTAAAAATACAGCCAGCAATGAACCCTGCACCAAGAGCTTGCAGTCTTTAGCCAGTCTTTTACAAACACACGATGTCCAGCAGAAAGTGGCTGATGAAGAAAAACCTGCTTTTCCACAAAAGACACAAACTGAACCTGAAGTTTTCACCTTCAGCCTGAGTGAATACCTCTCTACAGGTGACTTTTTAACAACGGTGACAAACTTGCAGTAGCAAAAGCTCTGACTTTTTTTGGATTGTAAGACACCAAATATGTCTGCCATCAAATAAAAGTAATAAAAAATGTTTTGGAATAAATAAATATTTGTTTTGAATTAGGAACTGAAAGCAAAATTTGTTTTCTGTAGTTACCATTTTTTTTTTCTGTGTCCAAATGGCAAATGTGATTAGTTTAGAAAGATTTTATCCTGCTTTTTTTTTTCTTTCTTTTTTGTTTACTGATGCAGTATTTATAGCCCAGACTGTTTATTCTTTCAGAAGCGTGAATGGTAAACCTTAGCTACGACATCATCCTTATAACTGAAACTCGCTCTGATTAATTTCTGGGATTTATTTTTACTTTTTCAAATTTGTCAATTATCCTGTTTTTTCACTGCCTGACACTGACACTGCACAAACATGCCGATCCCTGTCACTGCTGCCCCTGTGTTTCTGAACAGGTCTTTGCATATCCTATCAATGAGCTGATCAAACTGGTGACACTGGGATTTCGGGGCTTTTGACAGCTGAAACTGCCGTGCTTTTCCAGAGCTAATTATTGTTTTCAAGGGGCAGTCACTATCAGAGCCTACAAGCTTCTTTTTCCACCCCCAGATCAGGCTAGAAATGCTTAAAAGGTTTGCTTCTCCCTCCTTCCACCTACTGAGATTAGTCTGAGAATAAAAGAAATGGTAGTTAGCATGAAATGTAGAGGTGTTGCTTCATATTTAAATTAATATACAGGACTTAAAACCCCTGTATTTCTGAATCATTCTGTAGAGATTTTGTAACTTTAAACAAAATACTGTCTTGGATGATTCTTTCATCTCTGCTACCTTAAGCTCCATCCAACCTTTAATGACACTATTTTAAAATGAATCTTGCCTTGCATTCACTTATAGCCCTCACATGAAATACTTTTTGTCTTTTCTCAACTTTTTAATAAGCCATAAAAGTTATGTTAGTACTTGTGTTCACCAGGGGACAAATAAAAGAAAATAATAATGTATCTGTACACATCGTTGTTGTTATTTTTGTTGTTGTTGTTTTTATTAATATTATTATTTTATTTCTTTGCTGCTTTGGAGTCTTATTGTGGCTGCAGCTCTCTGTTAATTGCTTGCTGACCAGACAGAGGTGTTTTTTCATATCTTCTTTCTTTGGCTGATTTGCATTGGCTATCTTCGCTCGGGATGGAGGGAAGGATAGAGTGGTGCCTTTTTAAAATTTGTATCATTAATACTATATTTCACCTCCTAAGTGCAAAACTACAGGCTGGATTGATTTGTATTAGTGTCATGAAAAATATTTGAAATGGAATGAAAAATTCAGTAAAAGACAACTTGTTTTTTGTCTTATAGTTCACACTATCTTATACCAGTGTTGTTAGAGGTATGTTTTACTGTGTAGCGATTGCAGCCTTGTATTATATCCATGTCTAGCCTAGACGGAAGTTTCTAAAGCAATACTGAAGATGAGAATATTCACTTAAAGCAAGAGCTTTGTCCAGAGCTCTTCAGCAAATCAAAGGTAGATCTTTTACAGATATATGCTTTTGTTTTGGAGAAGTAATGTCTTATTGTTAAGCAACGGCTTTGTTAAATGGGAAAAAGTATTAAATTATTATAGAGTATTATGAACCATGGGCTTTAATTTACTGTGCTGTGAACGAAATAAATTATCACAGATTTGAGTGGCTACAGACAGACAGAAAGGCCCTATATCTTAGTTTACAGTTTTCAGAAAAAGAAATTCTGGAACAGTTACCATGTTTTTCCTTTTCTGAGGGCACAAATACACACCAATTAATGAAAAGAACAGTTACTGTGTTACTGAAAAGCATCCCTTTACATGCTGCTTTATAGGAAAGAAGAAGAGAGTAAGAGAAGAGGAAGAGTATGTACCCTGGTAGCATAGTCTGCTGTGATTTACAGACCTTATAGCCTGCAGTTTCATTTAATGGACTTGAAGGAAACATTGTGTAGTACTACCACTTTGGTTCTGCAAAATCAGTATTCGTCCATTAAGGAAATAACATTTATTCCACTTACAGGTTTTTAGAAGGATGCAAATCTATTCAGTAGAAGGGTTAGTGGACACGCAAAATGGAAGGGAGCTAGCAAAAATGAGTACAGTTATAGCTCTTCTTTTCACAAAAAGAGAGGGAGTGGGGGGAAAGCAATTTTGAAAATGGCATGTAAGATAAAGCTGCCCCTGGCCAGCTTTAAATTATGTGATTCTCACTTATGCAAGATGCTGCTAGAGGAATTCCTTGGGTCTCATTACCATGGAATAATCCCTCTAGACTTCACATGTAGCAGACATACAGGGGCATATATGCATTTATACAGTCAGTTGCATATTTCCAACTGCAAAACAATATACAGTCTGCAATGAATCTTCAAGCAAAAGACTTTAAATTCCCGATATCATTTTAAGCATTTCTCTACTTCATTTTAAGAACAGAGTTGCCAAAGTGCATCCAAAAAAATTTGCTTGGTATAACGAACAAGTGATTATCTTCACTGCAGTAGTTTGAGCAATGTTCACTTTCCCCATTTTCTAGGCACAGTTTACCAACTCCAGCAGCTATTCAGCTACCACTGAGCTTTTGGTTCTACTATAACTTTACAGTCAACTGCAGAGATGAGAAAGCTGGAAGACTGCATGAAGGCAGATAAACTCCAGCTACTTCCACTGGACTTTTAAAATTCTATCTAGGAAGTCTTGGCATAGACTTCCCTATAAAATCTCAGACTCCACCTGAAAATGCCCACAGCTACCTACAGTATCTTTACATTATTTAATTTACATAACCCCTACCCTTGAGCGTGAAGTGCAAACTGAGGAGCTTGGATTATGGCTACCAAAAACAGACTAGTGAATATTTTAATATGAAGGATTTCTGTTATAATTCATAAAAGTCTCAAGGCATCAGTGTGCATTTCGATGCTCGCAGGCATCCAGGATCTCCTCTGGAGGAGCTATGTTTGCAGCTTGTGCATGTGGCTGAGAGCTAGAAGAATCTTAGCTTGAATCTTGCTCAAGGCAAGGCAAGGTGTTTTGTTGTTGTTGTTGTTGTCGTTTTGCTTTGTTTTCCCTAACAAGTTAATGGCTCCTTCTCTTTCTTTAAGCTACTGATATCCTGGTTTTCTAAGCCAGCCTTTTAATTGTTTCCCAATTTCTCTTCATTTATTAGGGTACTTTGTATGAGAAAGTTGAAGCTGTACTGTAAAAGGACAATTCAACGTTATAAAAAATTATGGCAGGGCACAATGGAGTCATGGAGCAGTATTGCCAGACATTGGCTAACAGGTAGAAACTGCCAAATTCTTACTCCTGGGAATGCTCAATTTGTGTCAGCAGGAGCAGATCTGTAGCCCCACCTGGAGGCATTGCACAGGGACTAATTGCCACAGCGTGCGCCTTACAGGGGACAGCATAATAAGGGCTGAATAATACAAGCCCTGGAACTCATTTGCATAAGCTTCCCTAGCCTGCAGAAGGGGGGATTTTTGGCCTTAGCTTTTGCTCTTCATTGTGGCCCAACTTCTTGTAGCTGGGTAAGTAGCAGTGGAGATCTGTTGCTGCAGGTGAGTGGCAGCTGCGAGCGCGGTCTATGCAGATGAGGAGGTAGGATCTGGGGGTCTGGAGCAGCGTGAGGTGGTACTGAAAGGCCCCTCTGCTTACTGGTTTTGCAAAGCCCTACCTGAAACAAGAAAGACACATCTTTTTCTCCCCCCACCCCCACCCCCCCACACCTTTCTGTCTTGTTTCCGTAATGCTTAAAATTTAGACATTTTCTATAGAAAAGCAAGATGACAATCACATGGATTACAGGGTTCACAAGAAACACTGCGACAGAACATAAGATGCAACTCAGATTTCGAGCACACCATGAGGCTGAACCTCATCACACCTTGCTAGATGGAAATGGGGAAGGCAAAGGGGCGACAGTGGCATCTACACGTACCACTCAAACAGCACCCAACTCATACCAAGTATTCCTGTTGCCCGCGGAGCCCAAGCTCTTCACCAGCAAAGTAGCTGTGCATTACGAAGCTGAAATTTATGCTGTGTTTGAGTGCAGAGCTCTATCATATGTGCTGTGGGTGGTGTGTTCTCCTAGCGTGTGACCCAAAGCCAATACACCAAGGCACTCTGCTTGGTGTTTTTTTTTTTTCCTGCCGCTGTCTGGTTCCTACGCATGAAGTCATTAACTGTCTTGTATGATGAGCTTGTGAAGAGCCATTTATGAATTTTTATTATTCATTTATTTATTTTGCACAAAGGTGTTGCTGCCTGGACTTTTCTTGTTTTCTTGTCAGATAATGGAAGCTAAGTGAATTGAGGGGTGTGGCTAAGAAATTAATGTTGTTGAAATGCATAGTTTAAAAAAAACACAACAGGTGATAGGCAATGTTTCTGAAAGACATAAGCCTTCTTAACTAAAAAAATTTCTAAGCTATTAGAAATCAGAATTTGTCAGAGAGGCAGGAGTGTACACTTGGAATTCAAGTTCAGAAGCTTATGTTATGTAAGTTTTCCAGGCTACTCTTTTAATTTAAATTATATATACATACATGTATAAATATATATATAAATTAGTTATCATATGATTTATATTGATGACTGATCCTTACACTATTGCATTATCATCTGAATTTTCTCTACTGTAATTATATTTACATTTACATTTGGCAAACTGTTGCAATTTCAAATGTTTGTTTGTTGGTTTGTTTTTTAGCAAGTTTTAATATTAGCCTTAAAAATTACAGTGCCGCTGACTGGAAAGTTCAGCCAAGCGAGAGAACATGCAGTAGTATTTTGTATCATTCCCATTACTTCACAAATGGATGCTAAAAGTATTTTAATAAATATGAAACATCTGGAATATTTCTCTGTAATAATGTGCACATACTAAAAACCTGCTTTTGAAGAGCTTCTGAAGCACAGTTTTGTCAAAGCTGATTTCTTGAATCCTTCCTAAGCTGTTTACTTAAAAACAAAACAAAACAAAAAACATTTTTTTTTTTGTATTTCAACATAATTTTTTTTTTTTTAGCAGTATGGGGTTTCAGTAGGTAAACAGATGGCAGTATAACTGATTTGTAGCCTAGTGCCTTTAAGCAGTGTGCAAGGCTGGAAGGGCAATGAACTCCTGGAATAGAAAAGTCAAAACTTGTTGGTTCAGTTCTCTCTGCAGTGCTCTCTTTGCCTCCAACAACTGTCAAAAATGATCCCCTTTGGTGCTCATACTTCACGGCCCTTTGGAGGTCAGGCTCAGGTGGCAGGCATGGACAGCCAGATCACCTGTTGCTAATTAATGTGATGTTTGTCTTCAGACGGTTCCCACTGTCCTTTTCTGAAGCAAAGGAAAAGATATACTTAGCCAAATGTAAAAAAGAATCCGAGCTCTGAAATGTGGCAGCACTAAAAATGCTAGAGAACTTTTAGAAATGCAAGCAGGAATGCTGATGGAGAAGTCAGAGCAAGGCAGTCTCGGAGTGCAATTGTCTTTCACAGAGGAATTTGCAAACTGGAATTTGTTATTTAAAGTTCCGAGTGTTTTTTATTTATATATACATACGTATATATATATATTTAATTGTAGTGTAATGACAAGTAAGGCAACTTGGCCAATAAACAAAAGTGGAGAATTTTGAGAACATGTATACAACATATGTATTTCTTATTGTTGATTTGTCTGAAAAACATGACATGGCTGAGAACTTACATGGTCTATAATATAGGAATTTTAAGGTTTCTGTTTGAAGAAGGCAAGATTTTGCTAAATATATAACACACTTCTGATTTCTGGCAAAAATCAGAAATTATTATCTGCAGTTGTCAATGAAGTCTACAATTTCTGTTTTTGCCATATTTCTTGAAATCAGCCTCTTAAAATTTGTGACACAAAGCATAGATCCAAATATATTTAGTGCAATAGTTAGCAGAAGCTAATGTGCTCTGTCAGAAAACTGAATCTCTTGATTTTTGTGTGTGAAGTGATTATGGTGAGACTGAATATGTTCAGACTACCCAGATGCAGAAAGTAGATACAGCAGATTAAAATGAGAGCATTATTTCTCTCAAGAATTATTATGAAAATATTTGAGAGAGGCCACTTCACAGCCAAAACATATGCTTAACTTCAATAAACACTAGTTTTCAAGCTTCTTAAGATATATCTAATCATTCTGTTTTAAGTTGGCACTTCTGATTGTGAACAGTATTGTTCGTGGTGTTGGTCTCAAGTACTGTAGACTGGCTTTGCTGAAATAGCTCCCAGCTAAGTACTGGGATCGTTTTCATGTCACTGAACCTTGCTGTTGATTTGCTTCAACCATTTTTACAGAATCCTTTAGAACTCTACTACTATTAATATGCAAAGAATAGAATAGAGCATGCCTAATCAAAACAATGAAATATTAAAAACAATAATATGACTATAAAACTCCTATATTTGATTTCCATGTACAAAATTTTTCATATGTCTACATGAGAAAAGAAATATTCAAATTATGAAGAAACTTTTTTCTCTCTCTTTCTCTCTTCCTTTTTCTTTCTTCCTTTTCAGGGCTTTTACTCTCCTTAATACTGCAGTAAGTGAATTAAATCCTTCTAGCAGTTGCTAGAAAATAAATACAATCCAAATGAAGATGTAAGATTGTATCAAAAATGCAAGTAATGAGCATAAAACATGCACATGAAAAAATATCAAGATGCAGAAACAAAAAGTATTGATATACAGCAATCAATGTTGTAGACAATATCTTTTAAATCTATCATGCTGCCTTTTGCCCTTTATATTAAGTCAAAGGGAAAGGGCCATAATGAATGAGCATGTCCTTATTCGCATCGGCAACAGTTCTGTAGGAAACCTGGCAATATGACATTCAGCGTGATTAATTCTAGGCTCTCACTCTGGTTTATTTTTTCCCTTGTACATGTATAAAGAGTTATTATTAATTTAATAAAAACATTCAGTGTTTCGAGGCTATTTACAAAAGTTATACTGCAAGATAGACTCAAAAATAAAATGTTAATAAAACACTTCCACTAATATATGACATTTATTTTCAAAATTATCTTTTTTTCTTCCTCTAACCAAAGTGAAAGTTCCTAGGACTGTGAATGCAAGGTTGGTTAGTTTATATCTAGCTTTTTAACAGTTTTTCTGCTTCAAAAATAACATGCAAATGAAACAAATATCTAGATATTAGAATATGCTATGAAATACGCTGTGCAAAACTTCGGTATATTTTCGTACTTCGTATCAGAAGGGGGCACTAGTGATCCATTATAAACAGGCAGTGTGACATTGCTTTTGTTGTGCCATATTTAATAATAATAATAATAATGATAATATAATTTCCCCATTTAATATTGAGGGCATTTATGTGCATAATTGAGATTATAAATATATAATGGTAATTCAAAAAGTTAAATAATTAATAGATTGTAAGTAAATATTATCTGTTTTCTCATTGTATTTTTATATTATTAGTGAGATACTATGGTTACAGTTAACTTACTGTCTGTAGCAAAGAACTAATGCTGATTATTTAATACTCAATTTTCATGATTTCTAACACAAAGAAGGTGAATCCTAACTGTAAAGGATTTTGATAATGTAAATTTAATATATTCCTGATAAAAGTAGAAATTCAGATCCTCCCTGTTATAAAAGCCATTTATATGTACATTGAGATTTAAAGTACTCTACAGATATTACAACAAAGAAAATGTGTTAAGTATTCATATAATAACATTGTGTTGATCTATATTAAATTAAATTGATGGAAAAATATGTTTTATTATGATGCTTACTTACTTTTTCATGTTAGTTTATCTGATCCTGTACATTTTAGCAGATTTGCTAGTATTGCTTTGGCCTATAAACTGAGGTCAAGATGTGGTGGCTTCGCCATTTCATAGAATCAGCTTTGGTATGTGAGCTATGTGAGCAAGAAAAAAAGAGATGGACAATAATATGGTTTCTATTCTTTGTCCTCATTTTTTTTGCTGTCTATAGAATAAAAACTGGCAGAGTGCATAAAACTGCAAAAGACGCAAGTCCGTCTTCATAACAGCAGGAAAACCAGCTGAATTTTTGATGCAGCATGATGCTGACTGATACTGTATTGTAATAAAATACCTACTTACCAGATAAGTAGGCAGCAGTGTTATTGAAATAGTATAGATACCCACAGAAGATTAAATGCTTTTTTTTTTAGAAATATCCACTGTTATTTACATGTGTAGAAATGAGGGTCAATGAGAAGTTGAATTTAGCATTCCGTAATTTCTACACATACAGAATACAATATCTGTAAGTAGTTTAGGACATTAAAATACGTGCAAATGTGAACTTTCCAAAAACTAAGCTGTAATTTAGGGCCAAAATCATTTTCATTATAAATTATTTGCAAGCTATCAGCCAGTTCCTGGGCTCATTTACTCAGGAGTAAATCCAGAATTTGCTTTGTTCAAAGCACAATTAAATCTAAAATGGCAGAGGGAAGAAAGGTTCTTTGTACCTTAAAGGCAACTGGAAGATATATATTCATGAGTATAGATAAGTGCTTTATGTGTGCATATAACTAGGCATTTTTCAAACAAAAGTGCACTTGTTCATGCAGTAAACTATAGTCATTCTAAATCAGCCATTTAATCCAAGTAAGCACACACCTGATCTCATATCTTTGTGTCTAAGGTTTATTTCAATTTTCCTAACGCTAGCAGTCCTTTCCAGATAATTATCTAAGAAAGTTATTGTCAGGATAACTGGAAAACAATTGTTTTCTAACGAGGAAACATATCTGAAGATCTGCTGTCTGTCATGCCATTCTTCAGTGAAATCTCATTTATTTATTTTTAATCAAAAAGACTATGTATTGAATATGGAATCTCAAAAAACAAACAAACAAACAAAAATATACGCTGGCAAGGTACCAGTGCAGCTTTTCCTGTGGCCTAGATGCAGATGATGGAAGATGTTTGTTTTCCATTATCTCTAGGCATTTAATTGACTGTATTTTTATCTTAGTTAGTTAGAATATATTGATAGTAGTAGCAGTGTAGCTGCAGGAACATGGAATCTGGCATAGGCTTCAGAAAGTTTTTGAGAAGCTGAATAAATATGTGTGTGGATTAACACCTCATGAATTATCTAGTCTAGCCCCCTGATACTACCTGTACTGAATTCCAGGTCTTCTTGCTTTTGATACTGTCAATACTTGAATTTAAGCTTTCTGTAATAATCTGAAACATGTTGCAGAGCCTGCAAGCTGCCTGAGATTATCTCAGCTATTGCTAATTTTGATGCTTATTTAGTATTAGTTCAAGTGTCACCATTCATACCAGTTTTTGTGTTTGGTCATTTCAGCTGACGTATTTATTACTTGACACAGTGCTAAATATTAGAACTGTACTGGAATTAACTTAATGAATGCAACTTGATCTTCAAGCAGAGAAAACCACAATTTTGTTACTTATCTAAACTCTACCACTTGCAAATTCAAAGTGAGCCATTTTTCATGAAAGGTTGTTTGTCTTTTATGTTTCTTATTACTCCTTAATTTTGTTTAATTTAATTATCCCTGGGCTAACTCATTTGTATCTATTAATGTGTGGAGTCAAAAGTATTTAGGTAAATAAAACAGTAAAAATATGTTGCCTAAGTTCTGTTAATTTTCTTGCTGAAACGAAAAAAAAACATATAATTGTCTACTGTGAGTAGATGCTGTTTCCTTTTGTACTGAAAGGCAGAGATTATTTGGAGACAGAGGGGTGTGCATGCATGTTTCTCCTTCTTCCTCCTTTCAGTTGAACTCTTTCTCTACTTCAGTGCCCATCATTTTGTCATAAAAGATATTTTTGAAGAACTCTCTTTCCAGTCCTGAAAGCGAATCATTTTCTTACCAGTGAAATGACAAAATCTGCAAATGACACATATCTGTACATACACCAATACATATCTCTGGCAGTCTGATTTCTTATTGCCATTATAAAAAACATTGGTATACTAAAAAAAGGGATATATATATACATATATAAAGAAAGAAAAAAAAAACACACAAGAAAGATATGTTGCATTTAAATTTGAAATCAAGAATCTGACTTTAGATTCCTGTGGATTTATACACGCAGATATGATAACTGAAATTTGGTTAAAATATATTATTATTAAAGTGTTTTGGAATTTAATATTTAAACCAGTGAAAAGCACCACTTTTATTTTAGTGATAGTTGCTGTAGCATTTGCAGTTACTACAGTATTTGGAACCAGATAACCATATGAGATTTTACTTTGGAATTTAAGTTGAGATTGTCACATGGTACAAAAAAAAAATTACGAAAGTAGAAACTACTTGTTTTCAGTAGCAAAAATTAAAAGTTACTTCATTGAAATTTCTGGAATTATTCCACCTTTATCCCAGGGAAAGTGGCATCTTCATTGAGGTGTGTTATGCAACAATATCATTAGTTGCTCAGTTATGTCAGCTACTAAATTAATACAAAAAAGGGAATCAAGAAAGATCCCTTATGCACGCTGGAACTAACAAACTCACCAATGTCTAAGATGCAGTTAGAACTTACACTTTAAATAATTGGGCTAGAGCTGTGCTGCAGAAAAAGATAAAAAGTTCAGGGGAGCATTCAGATGATGAGAAAAAGACTTGTAGTTTTATATCCCCATTTTATTTTTGCTCATGTACATCAACAAGCAGGGCACTTGAAATGATAAATAGGTTTAAATTACATCAAATACCATAATTTAAGCAAGCAACTAATTTCAATATTTAGAGTAAGACCTGAAAGAGAGAAAGTGCCAAGGATCATCAGTATCCTTATACTTTCAACAGGTTGAGCTTGTACCACAGAACTTCAAATGTAATATTCATATGATCAATCACTATGGAAAAATCCAAATTTTCATATTGAAATCACCTTAATGAGAAGAAAATATACAGTTGCTTTCCCAAATCATCTTTCAATCTTGTGCTAAATATACAGGGGAACACAATCTGTCAGTACTTCTAGGAATTTTTGTTGTAAACTCAGAATATACTATTATCTCCTATTGTGCAGTGGCATTCATTAATCATAAAATGTTTTATGTTCTTTTCATGTATTATAAAATTTTATTTGTTTTCTTTTGTGGAGTAAAAATAAAGGTACATAAAGACAGTCAACACCAATAAGGAGAGCCTTATGGTTCCTTGATGACTTTCGCAGCTCTGCAGTCCTTGCACCTACTCTAAACTCTTTATTAACTTGTCTGGTCATGGAAGATCTCCCTTAAATTTGTCACATAGATCTATCTTGCATTTCTGGAAATGCGAAAGCTTTTTGGTTTTCTGGTTCCGATCACTTTCCCCCTCTCAAAGCTCAACTGCCTGAGGAAGACTTCACAGTTGTTCTACAGAAAGAAAAGGACTTACAAGATGAAGCATGACCCTGATGATAATTGGCCAAACAAGGAGAAATAAAAATAAAATATAATAATAATAATAAAAAAACAACCTTCAAACAGATTAAATCTAGAAAATAAATAATATTTGCAATTTAAAACTTCACTCCACTTTCAAAAAAGTGGTGATTCCAGAAACATCAAAAACATTTAATTGAATGTACCTGTGCAAATACTTTTTGCTTGTTACTGGACTTGTTGTTTTGTGAAGTTTCCTGCTGTATTATGAAATTATTTTTCTTTAATTGGCAGCTGAAATGCTTTTGTCTTGGGATGTTTATAGTATGTCTGTGATATATTGCTTGTATATGCATATTATACAATAGTATATATACCTACTATACAGTAGTACCTATTGTACTCTGATTTCTATACAAGGTTTTGGCTTTTTTTCTTTTCTTTTGAGGGCCTGTGACCGATCGCTACTTGAGAGCTTGAATATAGACAAGGTTCAAGAGAAGCGGATTGGAATTTTTGAACTGGCTATGTTGTTTTATGTTAACAAGAAGCATGGCAGAGAGCAGAAATAACACAAGACTAGTTCTGATATCATGTTGTCTTTTCTTTCCTCTTTGCTCCTCCTTTCCACTTGTTCCATAGTGAATGACAACTAAAACTGCAGGCCTACAAATGGCGTTCTGTAAAATAACTGTTAAAATGCTTGGCATTTCATAGCCTTAATATCTTGTAAAATGTGCTTAGCTGAGAACTGACTAGTTTGCCTGATCATCAGACTGGTGGAAAGAGCTAGTGGTGGATTCTGTGGCTGAAGTTGCCATGTCTCCCTATCTCCTTTCCTGCCCTCTTGGCCTTGTGAGTCATCATCAGAGACAAATGTTCTCCAGGTTCAATCGTTCTCTTACTGGATGTGGCAGTGAAATCTCCGAAGGATTTATTGAAACCAGACTTTTCAGTTTTGACTATCACATTGACAGCAATGAAGTCTATACTTAAAGCTGCTATTCCACATCCATTGCAATTTTTTTTTCTTCTTGTTTGTATGCACCTTCAGCAAAAACTCCCTCTTGATTTTGACCCCTTATTGGTTTCAGCAAGAATGTTTTATAAATGTTATCATTGGGATCTTGTTCTTCAACAATTGTTAAGCAAATTTGAGCAAAGCAAACACATTTAGACTCTGACTGAGCAACTTTATATACAACCCAGATTGATGAAAATAAAGGCAACATTGCAATGTAGATCATTTCAAGGATATCATCATATCATCCATACTGGTGGCTGGAATCCTTCCCAAAATTTCAGCAAACCAAGTTTATAGTTAGTTGGTTTTGACCAAAACATTTTTTTTTTTTCCTCACAGGACCCATATGGACTTTCAGCTCTGCCACTGAAGTCCACTAAAATACAAGCAAAGAAAATCAGGCTGAACCGTTATGAAATTGCTTTCCTTTTACAATTACATTCTGTAACTACTTTGCTTTCTGCTTCTTTACTTTTGTACACCTAGAAACAGCCTCAGGGCTTCACATCTCTGGACAAGGAGAGAAGATGTTGTGGTGATAGGTGATAAATCCCTACGAACAGTCAGAAAACTGTTCTGGAGGAGGGCTTGTTAGCTTTGATCAGCATACAAGGAGAAGGAAAGAGTGTTGGAGTGGGTATGAAGTGCGAAGTGCTAGAAAAGTTCTCTGGTGTTATTTCTTTTGAATAAGTGTCCCTCAGAGTCAAAAGCACTGACATCACCACAGTGTAAGTAAGCATAGTTAAAGAATATGAATATATATAGCTTGGGCAAAGAAATTTTAAGGCAAATATGTTTTATAAGTTTTTATTAAAGATCCATAAATAAAAATAATTTCCATCACTGTACATTAGTACAATATTTAAAGACAGGAATAGTAAAAATATTTATTACCTTTATCTTCTAGCTACAAGGCTTCTGTTTCTGCTTGTTTGCTTTAAAGTTTCTTATTGAGGAGAATCTTCCCATTTGACAGCCTCTTAGATGTTATTGAAAGAAGGGAAGAGTTAACCTTAGTAAGGAAAAAGTAGTTGAGATAGGCTGGGGTTGGTGATACGGTTATTGATCTCTGAATATTTCCCTTAGAAAAAATGTTACATGCACATGAAAATGAGAAGAACTGCAAACACAGAAGATACAGCTTTGGTTTTTCATATCAGTTTTTGTTTCCAACCATATTCTTTTGGAAAACAAAACAAAACAAAACAAAAATATAGTTATTATTTTCTGTTATTTGGCGTATTTGTATCAGTTACAAGTTCTGGCTACTATTTCAGTCTCAGTATCATAGAATCATGGAATCATTTAGGTTGGGTGAGACCTCTAACGTCAAGTTCAATCTTTAACCTAGCATTGCCAAGTCCACCATTAAACCATGTCCCTAAGAACCACATCTACACATCTTTCGAATACCACCGGGGTAGTGAGTGAGCTACATCCCTGGGCAACCTGTTCCAATTCCTCACAACCCTTTTAGTGAAGAATTTTTTCCTAATATCCCACCTAAACCTCCCCTGTCACAATTTGAGGCCATTTCCTCTTGTCTTATGTCCTATCACTTGTTGCTTGGGAGAACAGACCACCCCCCACCCTGATACAAATTTCTTTAAGGTAACTGTAAAGTACAGTAAGGTCTCCCCTGAACCTCCTTTTCTGTGGGCTAAACAATCCCAGTTTCCACAACTGCTCCTCATGAGACCTGTTCTCTGGAGCCTTCACCAGCTTCATTGCCCTTCTTTGGACATACTCCAGCACCTCAATGTCCTTCTGGTAGTGAGGGACCCAAACCTGAACACAGTGCTTGAGATGCGACCTCACCAGAGCTGAGTACAGAGGGACAGTCGCTTCCCTGATCCAAGCCAGGATGTTGTTGGCCATGTTGGCCACTTGAGTACGCTGCTGGCTTGTATTCAGCCAGCTATCAGCCAATACCTCCAGGTCCCTTCCCACCAGGAAGGTTTCCAGCCACTCTGCCCCCAGCCTGTAGCATTACATAGGGTTGTTGTACCCCAAGTGCAGGGCCCGGCACTTGGCCTTGTTGAACTTCATACAGTTGGCATCGGCCCATCAGTTCAGCCAATCTAGATCCCTCTGCAAAGCCCTCCTTCCCTTAAGCAAATCAACACTCGTGCTTATCTTGATGTCCTCTGCAAACTTACTGAGGGTGCACTCAATCCCTTCATCCAGAGCATTGATAAGGGTACTAAACAAAACTGTCCCTAGTACTGAGCCCTTGGGGACACCACCTGTGACCAGCTTCCAGCTGGCTTTAACTCCATTCACCATGACTCTTTGGTCCTGGCCACCCAGCCAGTTTTTTCCCCAATGAAGCATACGTCCAGCCAAGCCATGAGCAGCCAGTTTCTCTAGAAAAATACTGTGGGAAACACAGTAGGTGTTGCAGAAGAACAGCTAAAATGGATTTAACTCAGAAACCCACTTTTTTCTTTTTTTTTTTTTCCCCCTTTTTTTTTTTTCTTTTTCAGTTCTGTATGACAGGGTGGATTGGACTACTAGACTATCATTTTTGTTTTATCTAGGGAAACTGACGTTGGTGGCACACAGTGGTATTCTGATGGAATCCCATGCTGTGGAATTAATCTTGATATTTGGCTGGATCAATGGTTTACCTGCACTTTGCTACAAATGCAGTAGGTCTAATGCTTCTGCAGACGTGTCTCAGAGCTAAGTGGGAATCAAGCTGCAGATTCTGAGGAATTGTTCTGATAGTTCATATACCATTTTACCTCCTTCAGTGCACTACTTCTCTATCCAATATAATGGGTTGAAAACCTACCTTACAAAACAAAAGGAGACCCTTGGAAAGGGTGAACCTCAGAGTAAGCAACTCCTGCTGGAGCAATTTGTTCATCCTATTTATTGCCGCTCAGGGTCAAATGGGAAAGGGACTAGCACAGGTGAGATGAAGACCAGATCACCTGTGGGAGGGAGGAAAGCTTGACTTCCAGCATGCCACACATGAAGCGTAGACCTGTTTGTATGACAGGCCCTGAAGAAATGAGAGGAAGCAATGAAAGATAAGAAATGCACGGATGACTTGATATGTGTTTCCTCTGTTGAGCAGGAATAACCAAATTTCGACTATTTGAATGACGATTTTCTTCAAGAAAATCCTACAGGGAGGCATTTCAGTGTTATTTACCCCTTGATTAGCTCTACAATCTTATTCACTCTGTGCACTCATGTCTAATGACTAGTTTGCATTAACATGAAAAGAATTGAACACCCCTCTTTCCAGAGTAACTTAGCAGAAGAAATAGTATTTTATCTAGACATGGTGGAACTCATCTGGGTAGAAGTCTCTTATTATCACAAAGGAAACTAGATGAATAGTACACCATGAATACTATATTCATCAAAGGAAACTGTTTTCAGTCTCTGGCGACCTGAGAATTGTCTGATAGTATGGTAAAATATTATTGCTAATATATCTCAATGTTATTACACCACTCACTGCTATAGACTACACTTTTATCCTTTATTTATTATTATTTTTGTTTTTAACACATGCTACTTCTTAACTGTTGCTCAATCTACAATTAGAAAACTACCTGTGTCGTAGTGGTTGTGTTGGCTGTGCATTCATATGTCAGCTCTTCCTTCACAGGAAACGGAATGCAGTGTAATAAATTACCCAAATTCAGGGATTCAGGGATTGTGTTCTGCTCAATCTGCTTAGGACATAAGGAAAGAGCTGAAGTTATTTATTTTAGATTGCTTTTTTTTTTTTGCTTTTTTTTTTTTCACTTCTTTGCTTGTGTAAATAAAAACCTGTCATAAGAGTCTGATAAGACAATCACTATAACACAAGCTATCACAGAGGAAAACCTATTTATTCTGCATGACTACAACCAAATAGACTTCTTGTTAACCATTTTAATGATGAATATAATAATATTTGTTGGCAGAAAGGATAAAGATGATGTTCTGGAGCTTAAAGTAATGAAATGATCATTTGGAAAGTTATTAAGGGAGAGAAATCATGAGACCTTCCTTATGCCTGTTGATCCATCTACCTAGTCATGTCCAGTACAGCACAGAAAAGGGACTATTTTGAAATGGTTATTACATACTTGAAGAAGGTTAAAGATCATCAAAGTTAAGAAGTGGGAGAGGGGGTGGTCAAGGAGGTAACTGGAGACATATGGGAGCAGCAGACAGAGTGGGAAGTAGTCTTCTGATACTTTTGGCTCCTGCAGAGGAATCCAACCGCATGATTGCCTCAAAACCTACTGTCAATAAATGAGAAATATAACTGGCCTTTGAAATAAACCTGAGAGTTCCCTGGTGGGAAAGCAAAGCAGCAGATCTCTGTCTTCAAGAGCTGTGAAAGACCACTCTGACCTTAACTCAAAAGCTGGTAGAAAGAGAAACAGATAGTGAAGAAAGCTGGGACAATGTTTTATTTATTTATTTATTTATTTATTTATTTATTTATTTATTTATTTATTTATTTATTTTCCTGTGTATCATGTTTCTGATCGTATCAGAAATACTAAAACTAGTAAATGTAAAATCAGTGCTTGTATGAATTTATGTAGGAAGTTCAGAGAAGATATATATTCTTCTCAGCTACCACTGCACGCTTAAATTAGGTTTCTAAGACAGTAACTCTTTCTGTAGCCGCTGCCTAGTTTAGATCTTAAGCTAAAATCTCTGTGTGTCCTTCTTCTGCTTCCCAACTTGTATACACCAGAAAACTGTTTGCAATTGTCAGGGATGAGTCTGGATGACAGTACATATGCAGCTCCATGGCTACACACAGCACTCAGCAGCCATGAGAAGTAGCTGGTTTAAGAACAAGACTAAGGCACAGAGACAATAACTCTGATTCCTGATATGTGGCAGCAGGTAGAACAAATCTGCTTGTTGAGTGCACCGCCTGCTGAAATGGGGCTGAACCCATTTTGGAAAATAAACTTATATTTGACAAGTCAGTGGTCACTTGACCATGTTTACTATGCTGACTGGTATCATTCACACACAGTAGGGAAGCTGTCCACACTTTGTACATTATAATCCAACCCGCCTCGAATAAAAAACATAGAATATTTCTTTCCCTTTTTAAAAAACATATGAAGCCAGAGAGAGAGAAATGCTTTGAGGCTGTCACTATAGAGAAAGACATAGTAGTTTTGTCAGTGCCCAGAGAAATGACATTGTCAAGAGACAAAGGCATACATCAAAATAAAAAATGTAGTGTTTTGCTTATTACCTGGTGGGTAGCATGTATGTTTCTTTGTTAACTTTCCTCATGCTATGGAGGGCTGAGCAATTTCTCGGCACCCTGTTGAGCACAAACAATCTTGCTTAAATCAAGAAGCCTGGTCAGCACCTGTTACCCTCTACCCTGCCCCAGCTGCTTTATGGCTTATGTGAAACAAAGACAGCATGAAAATAGGTTGAATCACTGACTTGGGAAACTGGAGAGGAATCCAGTCTAAGTATAAATGAAAGCATCGGGCTAAGTCTGTTTCCCAGAAATGAAAGATGCTCACTAGTTGCAATTGTAACCTATTAGTATGTGCAAGGTGATAAGAACCATGGTGTTTCAAACTTTATCTTCTTTTCCTTACTAGATACTCCAGGCTTTCCTTGAAATTAGTAAAGTTTAATCTCAAAGACTGGCAATATTTTAGTTAACATATTTCAAAATACTTCAACAACCTTGTAAAAATATATATATATTAATTTTACTTATTTTTTGTCCCTTTTCAGTGATTAGGTAGTTGGCATACAGAATCACGTTTTCTGTGTGTTGGATGATATGTGATATCACAGGAATCCCATGTTTGCTTGGTTTATCAGCAATGACTGCCTACACAAATGGATAAATAATTCATAGATCTCTTTCTTGGCCAAAGAAACAATATGAAAACTTGACTGCAACACACCACAGATGTCGCAGATATGTACTACCAGATATAAATCTTAATACCTCATTCAGACATAAACAAATAAGTATTTGCTTATTAACCCTCTTCATCGCAGACTGTCTCTCTTTCCTCTAAGTCAGAAGTCTACCTGAGCACATTATCTGATAAAATTTGCATTTTAGGCCCTCTTAGAGTCAAAATGCTTTTCTCACTGATTAACATGATAGGATTTGAAGGGTAACAGGCAAGATATCTGTTAACAAACCCAACCTTTAGCCCCCTAGAAAGTGAATTGAAGCTTTCTACTTTTTTTTTTTTTCTCTTTTAAATACAGCAAGTTGACTCGTCTTTTAACTCCCTTTAATTGCGCAGTTAGCCCTGAAAATATAAATTATTTTGAAAGAAGCAAGCAGCAGGGCTCCACATCTGGCAAGGACCTGTGGTAGAAGAGTATTAAGCATATCCTTGTACTCAACTTCCATAACATGACTTGGCTAGGACATGCTGAAGTGCAAACACTTACCATGTTCATTGGGATTAACATCAAACTGGAAGTGGGCAATGAATGCAAATGATGCATTCAGGTCCGACACTGGCACAGGCACTTGCACAGGAGGGGTTGCAGTGCAATAGTAGCCTTTGACTCTACCAGACCACTCAAAGCTCCTTTTGCACCACATTTCTGGACTGAAGCAGTCTCTGAGGGTGAGAAGAGTCAATGTTTTTAGATTGTCCTGGGAATGATTTACTACAGGCAGTTGTGCTGACATTGTCCCTGTGCTGCTCCAGCCTTTGGTCCCCTTCATGAGACGGAAATCAATATCCCATAATGATCATTGGACAGATGCTCTTATATGCCTATACCAAATACAGATGACCTTCCTAAGGCAGGTGTCCTGTGCTCCTGCAAAAGTATGAGCTCCCTTCCTCAGCATGTTCTAAGCCCTTAAGTCTGGTGTTAGAGGTGCCTGCTACACAGGAGAATAATCAGAAGATCCCGAGGACAGATAAATGTAGAAAAATCTGGAAAAAAAAACACACAAAAAACATTGATTTCACATCAGGGCAGTCTATCTTTATTTGGCACTGCCTTCATTTATATTGCCAGCTGAGGTAGAAAGTATTGAAAGGAGTATATGATTCTTTTTGCATAGCTGTAGCCATCACTGCTTGTTTTTGCTTCATTATTTAATCTCTGCAACATTGTGAGCACTCTCTAGCGTCTGTTCTCACTGTCAGTCTTTTTTTTTTTTTTTTTTCTTTCTCCTTCAAAAAGTTGACACTTTGAGAGCACGGGCAGATGTTAAGCTGCCTCAGACATTGCAGTAAGAGTCCTCCCAAGCAAAGTCATTGAAAACACAGGTATCTACAAAAATGACTGGAAAGCAGCATGGCTCCAGGAACCAGGAACAAACCTCTTCCCCTATTAAGTCTGCTTTCTTGGATTTTAAAGTGGACCAAGCAGGCTTTTGGGGTAGGAAGAGTAGGCCTGTATAATCTGCACACAGTACTTTCAAGAACCTCTTCTGCCTGCTATCTTTCCTCTTATTTGTAGTGCATATTGAGTAAAATGTTTCAACTTCCTCTCCAAGTTGTGGAGGCAAAGTTAGGTTGAATAATTTAGGACTAGGAAATCTATATTTAACCTTTGAATTTTGGACTATTTGCAGCATTTGGACATAGGTAAACTTTCTGCAATGAGAGCCTGGAGCTTTTGTGAAAAAAAAAAAAAAGTTTTGTGAAAGTGGGAGTAGCTGATGGATTAAATCATGAAATCTTTATGGATTAATATGGTGCCCAGTTGCTTTCTTGACTCCTTGCATGATGAAGGGTATGGGTTTCAAAAATAAAATGTAGCATAAGCAAATTTTGAAACAGATTTATTATGAATTATTGTTAACATTACACGTAATTAAATGCTGGTTGTAAAGAGCTGGAAGTGTTTGGTTGAATACTCTTTCCTATGTTGATATTATGGCCTCTTGCTTAAAACAGTCTGATGTATCTGCTTGTTTGCATATCTTGCTAAAATCCTTTTAGATTGATGAGATTTACTTCATATTATAAACGAATCCAAGAAAGACAAATAAAAAAATCTGAACTGCCTTTAAGAAGTATTTACTTATCAGTCTGAACTTCTGGGTTTATAGCTTACTACTTACCTATATTGCAAAACCTATCAGATAACTGAAAAGTGATTTTGATTCACCAGCAGTGGGAGTTATACATGGGGGCAAGCCAGAGCCTTTCTCTCTTAATGAATGTGTCTTTTCCTGTTTCCTCACTTTTTTTTTTTTTTTTTTTAAATTGAAAAATGGAATTTTCAAATCTGTACTGAGCACATGGGTTATCTGAGATGATGGTAAATCTGCTATTATTTTAGACTTTTTGTTTTAATTTTAGTTTAACTGAGATGTAGATTTTATATGTAAAAGTATATGTATTTTCTTTCTCCAGTTATTTGTATGTGTAGTCCTCTTCTGTTATGCTTAGTTTCCACTTTATTGTCTTTTCAGTTTATACACAATGGACATGGCTGCTAGCCAGTCTCAAGGGCTATGAAAACTGCAGCCACCTTCCCTTAAGTGTCCCTAAAAACAACACTTAAAAGACCCAAACATTTCTTTTTCAGATATGATCCTCACACAACTGTACTTCCTGCTCTGTTATATCTGCTCACAGGGAAAATTTTATTTCATAATTGTATACTGCGTAACTTGTGTAATGGGAAATAAACTTCCCATTATCCAAGAGCTCTGAAACAAGTATGTTGTTGTCTATAGGTGTTTATAACCAAAACTGAAGTATATGTTTTACTACATTTGCAGAAGTATTGTTCAAAATACCAGAAAAAAAGCAAAAACTTGCACTTTACAGTCACCTATGAGATGCTGATCACCACATAAGCCATTTGAATCATGTGAGCTATAACTGTTTACATAAAATTCACGAGTCATGTTTACTTTATTCGGTGTTCATTGTAAAAAATAATAATAATAATTACATCATTTTTATAAGTCAGATGTAGATATTCTACTCTGTAGACATTTAGGCCTCCTTCTGGCTGATGATGTTTGCTTTTTCTATCCCATTCCCATTGCTCCAGTAGTTAATCTCATAAAATCAATAGCTTCTTGTGCATCAAATATAAACACCATCAAGCTGTTCCAAACTATTCATTACATACAAAGAAGTACCTTAATGAAGCTGGGAAAAGATTAAGGAGGAAGATTATATGAGATGAATAGGAAGAACTGCCACCACCTCATTCACTGTTAGTCCTCGTTCCTGTTCTATAATAAAGATGAAACTCTGCATGAAATTTTTATATTATTGTGAGAAATGACCTGTGACTATTTTGACAATTAACAGATATCCACTGGAGTATTTATGCTGAAAAACTTGCACAGTCATTTTATGATTTTTGAGCCATACTCTTTGGCTGGTATCTTGAAGTGAGCCAAATACATGGTATATCATGTTATGCTCTTCATCACTGCTATGTTTGCGTTACTAAAAATCTTTGCACAGATGGGCAGAGGCAGTGCTGTCAGAAAATTTTCAGTTGCAAATTCTCTGCTAAATCCAAGCTTTTTCTCCCTCCAATTGTTTAAAAATAAAACAAAACAAAATGCATAATAAGCTTAGTTCTGGTTATCTTTTATGCTAACTTTGAGCAAAAATGTATAGCTTAAGTTTTTATTTCTTTTAATTCAGACAGAAGAAAGTCTATTATGAAGAATAGGATTGCTTGTTTTATTTCATATTAATGTTTTCCTGGCTTTAACTCTTATTTTCTTATTATGTAGAATATATATATATTTACTTTTTTTTTTTTTCACTATCAGTTGTTTTTTTTTTTTTTAATAGTATGGTTTCACATCACCAGGGAGAAAGGAAATGAATGATATCAAATAGGATCAAAGCCCTTTATCCATCACTTCAAATAAAAGGCAATCCTAATCTACCTTGAACTTCTGAAGACTTTAACTAACTGTTTTGTATCCCTTATGTTACGCAGAAAAATCTGATGCTACTCATACTGGCAAATCAAAAATGGGAAACCCACAGCCTGCTGAGGTGGAAAGAGCAATAGCAGATTGTCTAGCTAATGAAGTAGGTGCATGGAGCAAGATTACCTTCCTTTTCACTTTTATCCCATTTATATTAAGGTCATAACAATGTAAAATTACACTGTATATACAAATACATGTCAGCATTTGTTTTATTACACAACCATTTTCATACTATGAAAATGTTCAAATCCACTTTTCCGTGTTTTTGGAACAGTTGTTTCACTAAAATTATGTAATATGAAATTGATGGCTGTTCATTATTCACTATATATATGTGCTAGTCACCTGTTTAAGCAGATTCATCCATCCAATATGGGAGCAAGATTAATAGGATAGGACTTTGATGACTTTTGATAAACTATGCATCCAAAATATCTTCTCATATGCATCCCACAATATGAAATAGTATGTTTAGTTCTCCCGAATGAGATGTAGATTTATAGAAATGAGTCTTCTCCTTTTAACTTCAGGTTATTTAACTGTAGTCTCTCCTTGATCCCCACCTGTTCTTGATGTAAAGTCTTCAACTTCTGTCCCCTGGATAGTCCTTCTGTGTTGCTGCTTCACCAAAGCAACCTGAGAGTTCCTTTATTTACCAAACAGAAGACCTAATGGAAGTAGAATTGACAATGAATTCCACACCCTTTTGCATGCCTCTTTTGCTAACAGTGAAATACTTTTGACAAAATGTGTACTACTTCATTCCCACTGTTTGAAAAACTAAGCTATTTTTTTTCTTCTTTTTTTTCATGTTTCAGTCATTTTCTCTCTGTGAATACTTATTGTTTAATCCAAGCAATCACACCACTGAAGGCCCCTTATGAGCTTCATTTTATAGGAATGGTGCTATTTAGAGTGAGGCCATGTTGCAAGGTTATCACGGCGGTGAAGCAGTGGTCCCATTCCCCGCTCAGGGAGTTTTCCCCTGTGACAGATGAGGTGTCCCGACTGTGCCTGGAGCCAGCTGAAGGGCACCGAGGGTTCCTCTGCTCCTGGTGTGGCTTGAAGTCAGGAGCTGACAGCCCAGCTACTTCAGTTGTTGCTTTCTTGCTCTCTGGAAATTAAATCCCCAGACTTTTCTGATGGAAATCCCTCCTCAATATTTTGAGTAGATGTTTAATTCATTTATTGCTAGTCAGGCTACTAGTTTTGTCTGCATCTTGGTCTGTAGCAAGCTATATGTTATGCTTATGCACATATATATATATATATGCAAACACACACACATGCGCACACATATATTTATAGACGCACATACACACATATTTATACATCTATTCTGCAAACACATTATGTATAGTTAGGTATAAATACAGCTACAAACAACCTTAGTATATATAAATATGTGTAAGCCGTCATTAAAATTGATTATGATTCTTTACTTACAGAAAGAGTATGTATGAAATAGTTTTTATATTGCTTTTTTTGAAGACTTGCTGTTAATGCATTGGTATTTGGTACTCACATATTTTAATATGCTGCATGCCTGAATGACAGATGATTATCTGACAAAGGAAATCTGGTGTTAAACAACTTGAGCTAGCAGTACATTTAAAAAAAGAAAAAGAAAAAGAATAAGAAAAACTCTAACAAAACATCAGCTAAGTGTATGTATTGTATTTTAAAAATTTAATAGCTGCATATTGCCGGTATTGTCTTTGTCCGTGTTGACAACAAAAGGATAAATACAGTGCATACAGTAGGTCCCTCTGGTTATACCACGAACATGACACATGTCATCCTATGATAAATTGGCTCTGTGTCTGTTCAATTTCAAATCCAAAGCTCTGGAGGCAGAGGTGTTAGGAAGCAGGCATAATTCTGGCGAGCAGAGGCCTCAGATGCACAAAATTAGTGTGCATGGAACAGATAACAGAAAGGGAGAGGGAGTCTGAGAGGAAGTTTGCACAGGTTTGTCAACTTCCTGTGGTTTAGGTAGTACTGGCAGATGTTAGGTGTAAAAAAAACATCTGTAAGCATGATAATGAATGTTACCCTAATTTGAAGTGACAACTGTATCGAGCACAAATGCTGCCTTGTTTCCTCATTTGCATACCAATTAAATAAAAGACACAAATATTAGGTTCCAGAATTTGTGTGACAAATAATCTGTGGAGCTTACTTGGTACATCTGGGTCAGACATGTTGGCTTTGTGACAGATGCAATGTCAGAAGGAGATTTTAACACGGGAAAAATGTAGTCAGATTGTTACTAAGTACTGTACTTAAAGCAGAGATTAGAAAAAGGTCTGGTTCAGAAATTGCTTTAAACATAGAGGTATCTACCTCTCTCTAGGCATTTTATTGTGCATTACTGTCAGGTCTGGTATGCAAGACATCTTCCTAACCAACCACTGAAGAAAGAGGAAGGCAAAAATAGTACTGTTCTGTACCACTATGTTGTGCAGCTATCTTATTCCCTGGATAAATACATATGTTTTATGGGACTACTCGAAGAGTAAGAGGCTACTTGATGTGAGTAACGATGGCAGAGTCAAGCATTACATGCTTAAGCATTTATGCAGAATTTTGCATTTTTCATGGTGCACTGAAATATTTATGAAGAAGTTCATGTGTGGTGAAGGTTCAGGTCAGTTCTTGTTTTAGTAAAACAAGCCTGCTTGACCCTGATTTTAAACCAAACTCGAGCCAAAGCCAGATACCTTGGTAATATGTATGTGTTGTTAACTGCAACTGGTTAACATGGGTATGCAGCCTATGTGGCATTTCATTTTGTGTTTTTTCATGCCACATTTCTCAGTGTTGAACACTGAATTTCACCTTCCACTAGTGCCAAAGTCACTTCCAATGATTATTACAAAATCTGGCTCTTCATATTCAGCTTCCCTGACTTCTCAGCCAGTATACAGTGAACATCTTTATCACTGTTTGGAGAGGCATGGGTACTGGTGAAGTAGCCTGAAAAATTACCTTTGAAGCTGTGTGCACACTGTTGTACAGAAGGGCCCTCAAAACAGGAAAAATTATCCATCTCTGTAGAGCCTGCTTGCACAAGTGCCACTGGCTTGTTGTAGTGCAAGCCTGCTGACATTCTACAAAATAGGATAGTGATTCCTGTGGTACTTCAGAGACATGTGGTACTTCAGAGACACAGAAAAAAAAGCAATATAAAAAGTGAGAAATACAAGTGTGTTAAATATAAGTTAAGAATTTACAATATAACTTTTCTGCCTTTTTTTTTTTTTTTTTAAATCAAGGAAATGAATTTACACAGGGTAAATGTACTGTTTATATATTTAAAATTTAAATGAAGGAAATCCTCTTGAATGCACCTGTATGTACTGGATATGTCTGAGTCCATTTGGTATGGGAAAGTAGGCCGTGAAATTATGTATTTTAAGAAGTTAAACTACTCACTCACATAAGACTAAAGTTTGCTAACCTCTACTGTAAATTGTGAATTACCTGTGAAATTCCAGGCAAACAGAACCCAATCCATTAACAGTGCATAAAGGTGCAGTTTCATAAATTTCAGAATTTTGGAAGTGAGGGAAGGGGAATTCTCATTTATGAAAAAGTAAGAGTGGAAAAAATTGTGTTTTATATACTAAAATGATGACTTTTACAGCATATAAAATCTTTAAAAATAAACTGGATATAACCAGACCACTGTAGGTTATACTGCTATGTGGAAGGAAAAAGACACATGGTTAGTTTTGAACCAGCAAGTGTTTCATACTGCAACCAAGGGATGCATTTTGCAGGGATGAAATTGAGCAAAGGAAAATTTAATCTTATTACCAGGAAAATGTATCTAATAGTGAGATCTATTAGAATTGTGGAATAATCTCTAGAGAGAAGTGATGGAAGCCCTATAGTTTGAGTCACTGAAAAGTAGACTAGGGAAATCGCTGGTAGTTTTCTTGTTGGGAAATAATCCTGTACTGGATGTTAAATGCATGGTGTGACCCAATGCAAAACTGTTGCCTCTATCATATTCTGTATTCTGATTTATTGTTATCAGAGTTCTGTAGCTTTTAAGAGAAGTCTGAAAAAGAAGGCAGACTTTTGATGTCCTGATGCTTTTCATGACACAACAAAAGCAAAAAAGTGTTAAAATGCTCAACCATGGCTCAGTATCACTGCTATGTTTTTTCATGCCCATGGACAATCAATAGATTGAGGTTACGTTATGTGTTCATTCCATGCAAAATTTTTTGCCTTTTTTTTAAAATTCTTTTTTTTTTTTTTTTTTAATGGCTGTTGATTCTCAATGTCATGAAATATATATATATATGAGATGAGAGGATTACTTGTATTGCTGGAGGCAGGAAAACTCTATTAATATTTGTTTATACTTTGAAAGAAATTTCCTCAGACAGTAACTTGTGTTTTTGTTCACCTTCTAGAAGAAAATGTCTAATGTAATTGTTCATTTAAAAACAAAATGTAGATGGATATTAGCAAAAAAAAAAAAAAAGTGGTTTGCATGCCTCAATATTCACAGTAAACTGAACAAACTCTGGAAAATTCCTGTGATCTTTCTTCAAGCAAACGAGGGTTGGGGTCTGTGTCCATTTCTTTCAAAAAATAACGTGTGTTATTTTCTCAATTATACTATAGTATAGTAATATAGTTAGTAAAATAGTACCCTGATGATTAATGTCCAAGACGTGAATGAATATGAACAACAGCAGTTAAAAACAAAATACTTCTGACCTGTCAGTTCAAGGCTTACTGAAACCTACTGGATAATTAAACAGTGGATTGTAATGCTTCGTAATTATTTACAAACCCTGTCTTGCTGAGTGAATATCATCCTGTGTAATTCTACCTTCTTTTTAAAGAAAACATGGATTTTTGTCAGGTCACTTTACTGAAAAGCGACTAGGATAAATGAAGAAGGGTTATTGTGTGATTCAGGAGACCAAGGTATCGAGAATATGTTTTCTCCTTCATGGGAATGCAAAACATAAGCGACCCACTTGAACACAGAGAGATATATCTGTCTTGCATTAATATCAACTGCTAAACCTCTAACCAAAATCAATTTCAATGTCTGCCTAAATTAGTAAAAATAAAGATCATCTTCTTAATACCTTCTCAAGTGATTCCAGCAGAATAACTTGCTGGATTTCCTGTCCATTTCTTCTAGAATTCGGCTGGACTGATGGGCTGAGGTCAACTGCATGAAGTTCAACAAGGCCAAGAGCCGGGTCCTGCACCTGGGGCGCAACAACCCCAAGCAGAGCTACAGGCTGGGAGATGAGTGGTTGGAAAGCTGCCTGGCAGAGAAGGACCTGGGAGTACTGGTTGATAGGCAGCTGAATATGAGCCAGCAGTGTGCTCAGGTGGCCAAGAAGGCCAACAGCATCCTGGCTTGCATAAGAAGCAGTGTGGCCAGCAGGTCTAGGGAGGTGATTGTCCCCCTGTACTCGGCTCTGGTGAGGCCACACCTCGAGTACTGTGTTCAGATTTGGGCCCCTCGCTACAAGAAGGACATGGAGGTGCTCGAGCGAGTCCAGAGAAGGGCAACGAAGCTGGTGAGGGGTCTGGAGAACAAGTCTTACGAGAAGCGGCTGAGGGAGCTGGCATTGTTTAGCCTGGAGAAGAGGAGGTTCAGGGGCGACCTTATCGCTCTCTATAGGTACCTTAAAGGAGGCTGTAGAGAGGTGGGGGTTGGTCTGTTCTCCCACGTGCCTGGTGACAGGACGAGCGGGAATGGGCTAAAGTTGCGCCAGGGGAGGTTTAGGTTGGATGTTAGGAAGAACTTTACTGAAAGGGTTGTTAGGCGCTGGAATGGACTGCCCAGGGAGGTGGTTGAGTCACCATCCCTGGAGGTCTTTAAAAGACGTTTAGATGTAGCCCTTAGTGATATGGTTTAGTGGAGGACTTGTTAGTGTTAGGGCAGAAGTTGGACTAGATGATCTTGGAGGTCTCTTCCAACCTAGACGATTCTGTGATTCTGTAGAATTGTGTCCTTAATTAAGAACAATCTTTATTGAGAGTCACAGTGATTGTATGGAGTAGCATATCTGAGCTATAAAATATAACAAAGGTTCCCCATGAGGAAGTAATGTTACACAAACACAAATACTGCTTGTTTTTCCTTCATTTCTCTTGGGAGAAGTATTTTGCTTAATCTCTAGAGTTGTTTCATAAATTCTTTTAAAGGTTTTGCTCAGTTCTGTCCTTTTTTCTTTTTTTTTTTTTTTAAATATTGTTAAAAAATAAAGCTAATAATTATCATGCCTCAATCACCAACAATGACCTGATTAATACAACACTTTAATTGCAGTATGGCATGTTAAATACAAGTCAGTGACACCTAGAGAGGCATTTCTAGGCCCCAGTTGACTTGTAATTTGCCTTAAACAGAAATATGAGAGTGAGAGAATAATCCCTCCAATATAGCTGGATACTATACTTTGTTGGTTTTGAGCGTTGCTGTCAGTAGTGTAGTAAATATTTATTGAGCAGAATAGGTCAAAACAAAACAAAACAAAACATATTTACAGTGGGATATGTCTTTACACAAAAGTTTTGTAACTTGCCAAAGTTTTTTTTTTTGTTTTTTGTTTTTTTTTTAAATCTCTGGATTTTTAAGTGAGAATATTTGGAGGTAGCAGAAAGAGCTATAAACTCATAGTCCTTCCTAACATTCATTAATTCTAGTCTCTTTAAATGTAGAGCTGATGTCTTCTTACTGTCTTCTTTCTAAATTTAATTTCCATTTTATTTATCAAATTGCATTAAACACAAGAATGAAGGAAAAACAGCAGTGGTTACCAGACTGAAAATAGTGAGGTCAAAACAGGTAGTACACTGAACATTTTACGTACTTTGTGAGTGGAAGAAACGTTTTATGTAAGTGGTCAAAACACAACAGTCCATGCCTTATCATTTCTTTAATTAGTTTGAAGGAGATGAAAGAAGCTACATTTGTATGTTGTGATCTCTTTCTGTACATGTGAATTCCCCTAAAATCAGACAAAAGTTTAAGATGTGTGATTTCTAGTCAGGTAAAGTTATAAGATTTGTTTTGCAAAGAAACCTAGGTATTGAACTCTGATGTTAGGAACACCTCAAAGAAAACCATCTCAGGTGTGATTTTTTTCTGTTAAGCAGATAAAATTCTCCTTTCAAGCACTATACAATCACCTACCTCCTGACTTAGTGCTCTGAAGAGTTCAACACAGTCATGTCCGAGATTCAGACTTTGAGCAGGCTTTGAACCTACTGATTTAGTTATTGATATGAAATGGCAGTGATTTTTAACTGTTTTCTTCCTTTTCTCCCCATGGATACTTGTGTCTTTCTTATTGCTTTCTAGTTGCCAGAAACTATAGGAGACAATGTTTGTTTGTTTGTTTGTTTTTTCTTTTTCTCACATCTGTAGATAAGGTTTACTTTTCTTCTAGGTGCCAACTCTCCAGGTTAATGCTACTATTTTTGCAGGCACTGGGTGAACAGGGGCTCAAAAGGATTAGCTGACAAGTCTACATTTAGGGAGTTTCCCTGTCAGCCTGAAGGTGAAGTTGCTTTTCATGACTAAAAACTGTTCACTTAAAGTGAATCAAAATTTTGTCTTTCACGCACGGCCAATGCACATCTTTCAATCTAATTTTTGTAAAAATATGTTTGGAAATGTCCATTTAGTGGAAAAGGTAGGTTTCTGTAATTTTTATATTATATTGTTTATACTATCAGGAAAAAGTTCTTCACCAAGAGGGTCATCGGGTGCTGGGACAGGCTCCCCAGGGAAATGGTCATGGCACCAAGCTGCTGGAGTTCAAGAAGCATTTGGACAAAACTTCCAGATACATGGTGTTATTTTTGGGTAGTTCTTTGGGGACACAGGAATTGGACTCAATGATCCTTGTGGGTCCATTCCAACTCAGATATTCTATGATTCTACTCCCTTTCTTTTTATTTACTTTATCTATTTATTTATTTATTTATTTTATTCCAGTTTTAAAGGTTAGTGTTGTTTTTTTTTCCAAGAAAACGTTGTCAATAGCCTTGTTCTCATGCATGTGTCACAATTGCTCCACTGCTGAAATCCCCTTACTTGAAGATCTTATGAGGACATATACAATTGTAAGCATGGCGGTGGCAGTGATCTGTTGTTTCAGTTCATCTTCAGATTTGCTGGGTAACAGTTTGAAGGTCCTCCAGAGGTCTACTTACCATGAATTCCCTGGTGTCTCAAGAGATTTTAAATCTATACGCTAACAAAACTTTTTTTTTTTTTTTTAATCTGTATTTTCTTCTTGTTTTCTCTTTCATTCTCAGAAAGAATTATAGAATGAATGTGAACACAAATCAGAATCAGGAATTCCTTTTAAAGTTAAGTAATAAAAATTTCTTGATCCCGGTTTGAAGGTGACTAACACAATTACAATACTGTAGAAAATGATCAGTGCATTAAAAACAAAAACAAGCAAACAAAAAACCACCACAATTCTGAACTAATTTATTTCATTTTTAAAGCTTATTCTGAGTTTATTTTTTTCTGGATAATACTGAATCCAAACTTGTTTTGTTCCCCTATACGATTTGCTTATTTTACATGCATAACATTCTGAAGAATGAATGGATCTTTTTAACCATTGCAATGCAAAGTATCTGGTTGCTCCTGTTTGTAAATGTTGACTTTCCTGTCAGTGGAATTGGTTTGTCCCTCTTCTGCCTGATGGAGAAGGATGGGGAAAGGTCAATCCATGCAGTTTAAAAGAAGGTGAGGATGAAATGACGCATTTCATCTTTGGACCTGGACATATGCTAATGCTTAATGTGAGATCTTGTATAGAAAGAATTTTTAAAAAATATGTCTATTAATTGTTTACTTAACAATTCAAATGCATTTTCTGGGTACTTATTAAGCGAATTAGAGGAGTAACAAAATATGAAGATGACCAGTCTGTTTGAAAACATTTTGAGAAAAGTCCACTGGTAGCAAAAGGTTTTGTGGTCCAGAGGAGGCTACTCTTGAAAGTGCTAGAAATTACACCACTTTTGGGGAAATGATTGCTCTCTGCGTGGAGCTGCACTTAGAGATATAGGTTGGAACCTCTTGCACAGTTTGGAGGAGTATGGAGCTGTGGCTTGATTTTATCCTGTCTCAGCTATCTAGGCAATGCAAAAAAAAATCTATATGTAAGAAATTTCTATATGCTATCAGATAGTTTCTGCTGTGCTGAGTCAGAAGACTTTGCTATGCAACATATGTGTGGAATGCTGTCTTCAATCTGTTCACTTTCAGTTCTGGATTACACCACGATAATCCCAAAGCTGCTATACAGTTTATAGCAAAAAAAATCAGTGGCCAAGAACACTAATGGGAATGACAAAATTGAGACCGAAGAAAAGTGAATATGTGACTGATGTGCTGAAAGAAAAAAGATTACAAGAAAGTTGATGTGCATGGAGAGCTGCTGGCAAAAGATTTTACAGGATTCTCAGACCCTAGTAGGTGTGAATGATGCAGAGCCCGATTTGGCAACATGCTTCACATAGTTTGTTCTTCCATAGGAAAGAGCCTCTCTGGCATGGCTGAATTATAATGCTGTTAGACTTGCACATCTTGCAGATATTTGTGCAATGTACCATCATTTTGGTACATCATATTTTGGTACCATCAAATTGTCGGTGTAGCTGCACTGAGGTTATGGTGTAGAATGTATTATTGCTTTCTGTAACAGGAAGTAATTTGTCCACTTGAAATATTTTCAGTAGCTCAGTTTGCTTTTCAGTTCCAAGGACTTCTTGTAGTGTGTTTTCATATTTTAGACAGTTAGTCTTTCATTCTTTAATTAAGGTCTCATAGGTATTCTGATGAAGCATCCAGTGCCATCACTGAAAAGATTCCTCTTGGCACTAGATAGTGTAAATCTGGGCTCAAAAGCACTTTAGATTTATCCTCATATACATCAATGCAAATTAACACCTTTTTAATTATTGGTTCCCTGGTCACATTAGGCATATATAGACTTATCTTCCTTCACTTTGAAAGGTACTTTCATGTCACTAAAGCATCAAGAATTAACCTTCATGTAAATAAAGATCATTCTCCAAAATATTGAGTCATTTATCTAACCACTTATACATTCCAGTAAAATGTTCATACTATGTCATTTTATGAATAATGAGTATTTGTAAATTGCAATCTGGCCTTGATTTTTATTTTTATTTTTCCCAAAGGATTCCAATAGGTTTGTTTTGGCCTTTGTGCATATATTGTCATGGCATGTATATCAATTTATGCATTGTGATAATACACACTGTTAAATGCGTTTATGAATCTCTTATTGATTATGGTCTTAACTTTTCAGACACCAATCTTGATCTTCTGAGGTGCACATACCATTCAAAGCTGCCGTACTATCAGACTCTAAAATCTATGAACTAAATCTTTATTGAAAAGACTGACACTGGGTATGCAGTTTTAGAAAACGTAGTGCAACTCAGATATTATGATGCAAATTGTTAAAGGATGTTGAGAAGGGCTCTGCTCATAAATATGCTGGGCTATTTTTTCTCTTAAATCACAAATTCTTGGGGTTGTGGTATAAGATTGCAAATAAATAATGCATATTATGGAAATTGTGAAAAATATATTCTTCAAATGTTTTCAATCTGATTATTTTTTTTTAAACCCCAGTATTTCAGTACCTCATAACTCCGAAATAGAAGAACTAGCCATGCTCTGTGTGTCTTAAGTTTGAAAACAGCTAAAATGTCCACTTTTTATTTTATTGTCTTTAAAATAAGTCTCACTTTATCACCTTCAATGCTACATCTTTTATTGCTGCTAAATCTTAAATATCTGATTTTAAGATTTTTGTAATCTTAAATATAAGAGAAGCAATAAGGAAAAATTAACAGCTTAGCTATTTATGTCTGGTTTGTGATTGTACTGGATAGGTAACCTTGAAAACCATATTACAAAAGGCAAATATTGAGTCACGAATGCAGTGGGAAATAGGACAGAACTCAGTTAACAGATCAGCATGACAACAAATGGATGTCTCTCTAGCATTTTTTATATCCAGAAAGGACAGGACAGTGAACATCACTGTGACTGTCAGGACCATGGTGGAACATCCCATCCAGCAACTGTTCCAGCATCCTAAGTGAGGGAGCATATCCATGTCCTTCAGTACTGTGTTTTCGTTGTGTTGGTGTTAAGGCTGAGGGAAACTTACGGAAGGGTTAAAGAACAGTATATGACAATTGAGTTCATATTTCTGTTAAGTAATTAAATCACTAATTGGTTTTAATCCATTTGCTGTTTTTGTGAGTATAATAATTGGATCTAGCTGCACATATCTTCTTAGTGGTCCTGCAATAATCCATGATCTATTACAAGATGCTTTGTGTTAATGCTGGTTTTATAATAGTGATTCTTTTATAGTAATGTTTCACTGGATTGAAAAAGGCTTTTTAACTATCTTCCTACAAACACTTAGAAGCATAAGAGGGAGAGTGAGATAGCAATGCTAAGTGATCAAGAGTAGCTTTAGTGAAGCTGAAAATGAATGAGCATACACTAAAATGTTTATTTATTATGTATTATTTCTATAGACATTGACAAAGAATGATCTACCACTGTACTAGATTCTGTGAGACCATCAAATTCCCTTTCCTAGAGTGTTTAAGATGTCAGGTTGTGTGTATGTAAAACATGCTTTTATTTATTTATTTATTAATCAAGTTTGTTTTGTATTTCTCTTTATATAAAAGTATTTACATCACTGACTGATGTTCCTTAAGTAAAAGGAGTAGGAAAATGATGCCTGTGTCCTAAACTGACAGGCCTTGTGAATTAAGACACGAAGGATAGCAGGTCTTACAATACTATGGACATCCATGATGTGTGTAAAATACAGTGACTGTCCACATTAACCCGGGATTTTCACTCAGCTGCCATCTATTCTGACCTTCACCACAAAGAGACAGAGCAGAACAAAGTAATTAATAAAAGCTTGTATGGACTAGATCTGAACTCAGATGCTTCCGTTCCATGTGGTATCATGGAGATGGATCGTGACACAGATAGCTTCAGTCCTGTTGGTGCTCTGCCTTCCCACCACAACAAGAGGTTTTCACGTTGAGAGATGGATTATACATTCTATGGGGAATATAACATAGAAACACTCTTTCCCCCCTCATATGAGTTCACTGATTTGTCTTGCTAGCTTGTTATTGTTTTACTCTGTTCAAGAATTGTAGTAGCAGCATGAACGATAAGAAAAAATAGTTTTTCAGCCATTCCTGCATACAACACATT
>NC_089912.1:3222500-3260000 GCF_040182565.1 Anser cygnoides | reverse complement strand
TGCTTGGCCAGTTCTTGCTCTTCTAGTATTGTGCTTTTAAAATCAAAATATTAAAGGTGCTAGAAGTGATTAAAACCTAAAATATATGGTTTTGTGTAATATTACAGTTTTACACCGTATTGGACGTGTGAATATTTAATGCAACTTACTCTTTTCATACGAATTGCAAAAATGGCTCCAAATCTTTTAATGATGTTAAAGATGACCAAGTATTAATGATAAACAGAATTCTAAATGGTATAGGACCTAAATATAGTTGAACTTAGATTTTCCTTTAATGACAGTCTGAGTAAACTCTAATTTAAACTTCCTAAGATTTGAAGGATGCATTCTTAACAGAAAAAAGTCTACTTCACAATGATGCAAAATTGCTAGAATGGATTATATAATACCTTCCTAAGGTGTATATGATATTGGAGGTTTCATGTAATTGTTAATTCCATATATATAATAATATTCATTCATTAACCATAAAAGTTATACTGATATTCTCAAATCCAGAATATTTGAAATCCAACATATAAAGCAGAAAGTCTAGCAACTGAGTTGCTCATGTATTAACTGCTTAGGACTACTATGCTTTCTTTTTGCCCTTTGGTAAGACTGTATTTTACCAACTTATTTGCTTTTTCACACCTATTAAGAAGTTGTGACCAAACCAATCTAAATGTGCTAAAACCATGCTTGATTGATGCTATGTGGAGGGAAACTGAACGCAAGCTTTCTAAAAATTAGCAAAATTTTGAATTTACCTGTAAGCACACTTGTGAAGGTTTTCATTGTTTTGATGAAGTAATGGGATTGCCATCTTGAGACTTTAAATTAAAGAAATTAAAAGTATGTTGCACCTGTTGTTTTCTTCTTTTATTTTTATTTTATTTTTTTTCAGTTCTGATATTTAACCTGTAATTTTGTGTTTGAGACCAGTCAAGTTGTCTTAATAAGAAAAAAAAAAAATCAATCATTGCCAATTCAGAAACAGTTTAAACTTTCCTCAGCAGCTCAGCAATTAGTGAAAATCTCTTTTGGGAGAAAAGTCTCTGAGCATCACTAGCTTCAGTGCATAATGTGTGATTCAATAATCCTGAACCCATATTCTGCTTTAATAAAAAATTGTGGAGTTCTCTGATGTGTAAATACACATAGATTCATATGGCCCTTTATTAAGCATTTTAACCTGTATTAAAAAGATTACTTTTAACCAAAGAGACTTACTTTTTTTTTTTTTTTTTTTTTTTTTTTTTTCTGTTTGTATTTTAGCCGTAACCAAGTTCATATACAACAATAAGGTGTAGGACAGTGTTGAACAAGGGTGATTGGAAGTAAAACCTTGGAGATTTGTGGAGAAGGCCATGCGCTCAGTTATGAGTGCTTAAGCCATGTTTTGGAAATCTGGATAGATGGGATTCTGCTACTGTGTCCATCTGGAGATGTTGTGATAGCTCACCAAAGCTTGTGGTCTGCACCTGAGTACCATCTTGTTAACTAAACACAGACATACTCAGGTCATGGAGGTGGTAAGGTTTTATCTATCAGTTTTGACATTCCTGAAGGATTAAAGGGAAATAGTCATTCGCATTTGTGCTTGAGAATGATGGTTGTTGGGGAAGATTTTTGTTTTTATACCTTGTAGATATAGACATAGTATACTTCTGTAATAAAGTCCTTTACTAAAGAGACCTTTATGCATGTATTTCAGAAGCCTTAGGGATTTTGTTCCAGATACTTTTTCTTGTCCTTTTGCAATGATATTTTTATTTTCAAATATTTATGTCAGAATCATTTTCTTTTATATGACCTCTTCATCATCTTTTTCTGGACAAGCAACAGGTGCCCTTTCCAATCTAGAACCATGAAAAAGGTATTGCAGTTTGAATCAAGCTGAAATCATGTTCTCCTGGGATATAAAAAAAAAAAAGAAAGTATTTTTATGATAGCACTGCCGTTTAAAAATCTTGTTTCCAACTATAAATATGAATATCATTTTCTGTGAACTCAGCATAATATGGGCTGTTATTTTACCTTTCTTATCCCTGTATTTAGCTGCAAGTCTTGGTGAATCTGACATCAGTTCCTAATTAGGCAGAGATTCAGTTTCCTCTCTTCCTTTTTTTTTTTTTTTTTTTTTTTGTGCCAAAATGTCAGCAGATGGTGACCCATGTTTCACTTATGTGTTCCTGGAATTATATAATACATAATTATAGGTTGAAGTTTGAGTTTTTACCCTTATATAGGCCCTTTTCAACTCAGCCGTAGGTTTATGGTTTCCATGGGATCATAGAAAGTAACATGATGCAACTTGTACTTCACAGAAGACTGGTTAATGCAGTACACTATTAGATAAGCCACAATTAACAGTTTGATGTGATCGTTAGCTATAGAATGTTCTAGTAAAGCTGTCACATGAAAGTTTAAGTAGTAATTGATCACTCTCCTTTTTTCTTCATGTCATGTAAGTGGGTCATAGGGCTGGAGGGAACCCTCTGAAATAATCCAGATAGTTTCTGACTTCAAGACAGTCAGCTGCCTTGTAATTTCTAGTACAGGCTTGTCTATACTTTCTGTCAGGTCTTCATAACCTCCAAATTTATTTTGATGTTTGCTATTGTCAATATACCCTCCTTCAGGACAAGTCTGTGACTTCTTATCCAATGGAGATACTTGGAAAACAGTGTTCCTTTTCCATCTGTAGAAATGGCTGTTGAATCCAAAACCATCTGACCTCTCAGTTTCCTCCCCTTTAGACCAACCAGTCTCTATTCATTAAATAATTCTTCATAGGCTATGTTCCTACACCCCTGCTATTTTTAATTCATATTTTCTAGACTTTATGCAAATAGTGAAGTTCTTCTGGAAATACACTGTAATCTACCTAAAGCCTTGCCTGTCTGAGCAGAAAAATGAAGGATTACTTCAGTCCTATGTGTTTGTCTACAGCTCATGAACACATCATTTTTGCAAATGGAAAATGTTGTTGTCTTACAATTAGTTATTATTCACAGAAAGGCATTAATCGTCTTCTGATGAATATTTTGTCTACCAACTGTCTCCCAGGTTATACACTTGATTTTCTGCCTAGCTGCAACATCTTGCACTTACTTCCTCCTCTTGAAGATGAACATACTTTCTCAGGCCGTCTCTCCAGTTTGTCAATATAATTTTGAATTCTAAAATTGCCTTGAAAAATGTTAGCAATCCTTGCCTGTCTATTGTGATCTGCAATTTTATTATATATGCCCTCTGCTTAATTAAGCAGGTAACCCTGGTACCACATAGCATAAGACTGATTTGTGTGGTCTGTATTTATGACTTCCTTCCTTCCTGACAGTTAACTACCAATAATTCCTTAAGCACAGTTCTTGGTTTAAACCAAGAATAGTGTTTACATTCACAGTGCTGTATTTAGATTTAGACCTTCATGAAAATTAATTTCCTATGGAAATTTAGCTCTAAGAATACAATTAATGTCTACATCCTGCATTTCAAAGACAGTCTCTTCCTTCACTTGGACATTGAGTGTACATGTCAAGCATTAGCACATGCCTGTCTTAGATATTGAAATCTCTAGATATCTTTTCTATAGCTTTTTTTTTTTTTAACGACTATTTATTATTTTTATTATTCTATACTACTTCACCTCTTTGTCCCTCTTTCTTTAGCAACCCCATTTTGACTTCTTTAAAATAAAATCCTTTCAGGTGATCTGAGACAGCCAGCATGGCTTCAGCAACGGCAAATCATGCCTGACCAATCTGGTGTCCTTCTAGGATGGAGTGAATGCATCAGCTGACAAGGGAAGATTGACTAATGTCATCTACTTGGACTTCTATAAGGCCATTGACATGGTCCCGCATGACATCCTGGTCTCCAAATTGGAGAGAAATGGATTTGAAGGATGGACCATTCAGTGGATAAAGAACTGGCTTGAAGGCTGCACCTAGAGAGTGGTGGTCAATGTCTTCATGCCCAGGTGGAGGCCGGTGATGAGTGGTGTCCCTCAGGGGTCTGTCCTGGGACCAGTGCTGTTTAATATCTTTATCAATGACATAAACAGTGGGATAGAGCACACCCTCAGAAAGTTTGATGATGGCACCAAACAGCACTGCAGTTTATGCAACAAAAGGAAGGGAAGCCATCCAAAGGGACCTGGACAAGCTTGAGTAGTGGGCCCACACGAACCTAATGAGGTTCAGAAAGTGAGAAGTGCTGCACGTAAGTCTGAGCAAACTCAGACATTAGTCTAGGCTGGCAGAACTCATTGAAAGTAGCCCTGCAGAGAAGGACCTGCAAAAAAGCCCATGTTAGCAGGATTGGAACTGATCTTAGAAGTCAAGAAACTGATCTTTAAGGCCCCTTCCAGCCCAAGCCATTCTATGACTCTAAGTATGAGGGGTGACCTCCTTGTGCTCTCCAGTTTTCTGATGAGGGGGAGCAGAAGGGTAAGTGCTCATCCCTTCTTTCTGTTGCCCAGGGCTAGGACAGGACCCGCTGCAATAGCAGGAAGCTGCCTCTGGACCAGCAAAGGAGCTGAACTCAATGCTCGTGGCTGGTCCCTTCCAAGTTGGGAGCTTCTTGGATTCTCTGCTTCTTGGAGGCAAGTCCTGTTCCCAGGGAGCACAGCGAGCTATCCCTGCCCTTGGTGGCCACACACTGGGCATAGCTGGGAAAGCTTGTGGGGCTCCCTGCCCTGTAAGCATGTGCTGCAGGCTTTCTTGGTCACTGCATGAAGGCTTGGAGGTGACCGTTCCTTCACCTGGACAGCTCCTATGAACAAAGAGAGGTACAGCCTTCAAGCAGGTACCCCTTGAAGACCCTCCTGGGGAAAGGATGGATCACAGTGCAGTCCATGAACAGTGAGATAAGGAATCAGAGTCTGAATAGGAGTCAATCCCTTTCTCTTAGAGAGTGAGCAGCCAAACAGAAAGGTGGTGGAGTAGTTTTTTCCCCAGCCCAGCTGTAGTTCAGCATCAACTCCTTGGACATCAGTCCTCCCTTGTCAATCATTAACAGGCTTAACGGGTGAGTATCAACAGGCACTCCCTGATTGTCTTTCAGACCCTGCAGCTGGGGCTGTCTCTGGGCAGTACGAGAATTGTATGTTCTGGAGGGTACCAGAATGACAGGCTTGGTGGAAATTAGCAAAACTGCCTGCTCTGTCCAGGGGGAAAAGTACTACATAATCAGATACTCTGAGACTTGGAGGAGTCATCAGGGAGTGGTTTGGGTTGCAAGGAACCTTACAGAACACCCAGTTCAAATCCCATGGCCATGGCCAGGGCCCCCTGTCCCCAGCCCAGGCTGCCCCCAGCCCCATCCAGCCTGGCCTTGGGCACTGCCAGGGATGGGGCAGCCAGAGCTCCTCTGGGCAGCCGGGGCCAAGGCCTCACCGTCCTCTGAGTAGAGAAGTTCTTTCTAGCTCACCTAAATCTACCCACTTTTAGTTTCCAGCCCTTACCTGTTATCCTATCCCTACCCTCCCTGATAAAGGAGATACAGAAACAATGAAGAGCAAAGTACAGCACTGTGCCTTTATTGTATGCAGAGGCAGCTGAGAAGGGGCAGTTCCTGCTGGTGCCTCAAGCCTGCAGACCTTCAAGGCCCAGGCTGCTTTGCGCAAGCCACCACAGCTGGGCACATGGAAGCAAGGCAAGGCTTTGAGCTCTCTGCCTCTTCCCAAGCTCTGGTAGGAAAAAAGAGAGCCAGAGAGTGACAAGGCACCAGTGGCGCCTGGGTGCTGCAAGAGCAGCTGGCAGTGGCCTAGTGCAAAGTGCCCACCCAAAGCCCTGGCAAGGGGTCGTGCTGCATGCTACAGAGGAAGGAGAAAAACCCCCGGGGACCTGTGCCAATTTGCCTCAGGGAATAATTCCTTCCTGACCCCAGAGAGCTGGCGATCGGCTGTTCCCTGAGCATGGGAGCAGGACCTGCCAGCGGCCCCTTGTGCTCCTGTGGCCGAGAGCCCTGTCTCAGCCCTTGCTTCCCTCCAGCTGGAGCCATCTGAGGGGCTCCTGCGAGGCACAAAAAGCGGCTGGCCTGATGGCTGCGGGAGGAAAGAACCCTCTGTGAGTGGCAGGACACCGAGGGGGGCTCCGAGGCTTTGCGGCAGGGCACTGACACTGCTGCTGCCTCCAACGGTACTTGTACCAAGATGGGGAAAGGCCTAGAGGGCACGAGGCAGGAAGAGCGGCTGAGGTTGCTTGGTTTGCTCAGCTTGGAGAAGAGAAGGGGCAGAAGACTGCTTCTGCCCGAAGCAATCAGGAAGGGTTCTTCTGGAAATCTGATGTGGTCACATGTGATGGGGACTGATAGCCCAGCTGAGGTGCCTCAGCAAGTGCATGCAGCAAGGAGGAGTTGGAAACCATGGTGCAATTAGACAAATATGACTTGATTGCTATCACGGAAATGTGATAGTTGAAAGGCTGAGGTAGTCAACAACTTCTTTGCTTCAGTCTTCACTGCCAGTCAGGCTTTCCACATCTCTCAAGTACCTGAAAGCAGGGGCTGCAGTAGCAGAGTCTCTCCCACTCTAAGTAAAGAGAAATTTTGGGACCTCCTGACACAACAAGTCTATGGGGCCTATGACAGGCATCCCAGGGTCCTGAGGAAATTGGCTGATGGAGTACACCATCTTGGCTGTTGTCTGCTAACAGCTCTAATTATTTTCTATAAGTTTGCATCACTGGTAGTGTGCTTGACAATTACAGTTCACATTTTTTTTAGAAATTAATCAGTTAAAAAAAATCATTTTAACATGTACAGATGTTATCTGTATATTAAGCATGCTTTTGGTGAACGTTCCAGAGTGTATTAATAAATATGTCAGATTTGTATTGTTTTTTCAACTGAAAATTTAAATACGAAAAAAAAAAAACCCACTGTGTATCTCTGCGTGAACTATTTGTTAGGAATTTCAGCAATCATAACCTATAATTTGTGATCATTTTAAGAAAACAGGTATGTCATAACTAATATGCAAAACATGTTAGTCCTTTGGGCTGTGGCTTCAGTTGATTTTCTTTTAGGATGGATTAATGTATAGCTTTTATTATAGTTTGTCACATACAGACTAACAGCCTCATATTTCTATGAGATAATTGCATGCTATACCTTCCTTGTGAGTCATCTGTGGAAATTTGGTTAAGTGTATGCTATCGTTGTACCTAACACTTAGGCATCTTTAATGCCTTCCATTTCCTCTTATCATGAAGATTTGCATCTCTTGCCTTTTGGATATGGTGGTGTGCTCATATTCCCAGAACGGTTACTAGTCCAAGTGTCTGGAATAAGCACTTAGGCATAATCTTGTCATAATTTATTATGCTAGGGAAATGTTGTAATTTATCTATATTTGCTAAGGCAAATGTATTAAGGATGGCCACAAACTTATGTTGATCTACTTGTATGTTTAGTAGTAAATTCCCTTCAGCTTTTTTTTTCTTTTTTTTTTTTTCCTTTTTTCTTTTTCTTGCATATTATTTGGATAGAAACTCTGACTCTCTCCTTGCTGCTCAAAAATTCTTGTTATATTCTTTAAATTATTTTTGTGTGTGTGTGTGTGTGTGTGCATTTTTTTTTCCCCATAGACTAGGCTGTTGTGGTCATTACAATACTCAAAACTTCAGTATTTAGTTGTGAAATATCTTAAGTGTTGAACAGAAACTAGACAACACTCTCCAGAAACAATGTTCAAGAAGAGCCCAGATAAATGCATATTCTAGTTTCTGTAAGAATACCTGCAAGAACTGTAATAACACATTAAATATATATAAAAAGTATGTAAAACAATATCTCTTACATCAAAATTTTCCCATTTTAGGTGGAGTTAAAAGTTTATTTTATACAATAGAAGGGACCCTATCTCTGCTGGTCCTTCTGCTTTTAATGATATTCAGGGTAGGATATCTATCAGCTTCTTCTCCTAGTAATATAAATTATTCAAAAGGCAAGAATTAGTGGGAAATCAATACCTTTTGGTTATATCTCATGTTCTGATAATTTCTCTACACTTTGAAACTATTCTGTTTTGCCTAGTTTGTTCAGGTTCTTTGGCTCTCCAGCAAATATTTTCTTTAAGGCCTAAGTTTTCACAGAATGGCTGAGGTTGGAAGGAACCTCTGAAGATCATGTAGAGTGAAGAAACCTCTGATGATCATCTAGTCCAACCCCCCTGCCCAGCAGGATCACCCAGAGCACGTTGTGCAGGATGGCTTACAGGTGGGTTTTGAATATCTCCAGGGAAGGAGACTCCACAACCTCTCTAGGCAACCTGTCCCAGTGCTCTGTCACCCTCACGGTAAAGAAGTGCCCCCTCATATTCAGCCTGAACCTCCTGTGCTTCACTTTGTGCCCGTTGCCTCTTCTCCTGTCACTGGGCACGACTCAAAACAGACCGTCTCCATCCTCTCGACACCCTCCCCTCAGATATTTATGTACATTGATGAGGTCTCCCCCTCAGTCTTCTCTTTTCCATGCTACACAGGCCCAGTTCTCTCAGCCTGTCCTCATACAACAGGTGCTCCAGTCCTCTAAACATCTTAGTAGCTCTAAGCCCCTTTTGAGACATTGTAGTCCAATATTCACAGAATCATAAAATAGTTGAGGCTGGAAGGAATGCTGTGAAATCACCTACTCCAAACCCCGCAAGCTCTGGGAGTGTTAAATAGAGAGGATTTTTCTGTCTCAAGATCATAGAAAATGGAAATAGTTTCACTTCATTTCAGTCAACCTTATAATCAATATTACTAGTAAGTAAGAAGCAAAGGCAGTTGAAATTATATGCTGTTTTAGATTTCAGTCATTAAACTCACAGAGCTAGCATTAGATTTGGGTAAAAACGGTAGATTATGATTTTAAAACCTATTTTCCCAAAAGCAACCTATGACATACACACGCACACACACACAGAGTACTTTCTGGGGAAAAAAATTAACTGCATGAAATTTGTGCACAAACTTGAAAGTCTGAGATTTAAGCAGCAAAAAATCTTTTGTTCTGTGGTGTAAAAACAAAACAATCTGTGGAAAAGACTAGTTTCAGAACTGAACTCTTAATATTCTCTAAATGTTCCTCCAAGAAGGAGGAGAATATTGTCATGGAATTAAAACCACAATGATAAGAAGGCAAGCACTCCTCAGCATGCCCTTTAAAAGTAGAATTAAGGTGTGGCAGTAGCCTATTATAGCCTTTCAAGGATACGATTGTCTTTAACTTTCCTAAGCCTTTGCTATGCTATCAAAATTTGCCTTCTAGAAATACACCCTTTCTTTCTGTATGGTAGCTTTTCAATATCCTACTAACTTTCTCTCGCTCTTCCATCTTCCAATTTTTCTTCATTCTATTATTTGATAGGTTTTGACAAAATGTGGTGAATATGTGCAGATATTTTCCTTTGATGTATTGGTTGAGGGCAATTTATTAAAAGAATTGCTGAAGTCCTGGGATGAGTTTCATAAAAGCCTTTTCTACTAGCCAGGATAATTCCTTGGGTGTACAACTCAAACCTTGGTGTTGAGGATGTGTCTAATCTAAGTCATTCAAGAATGTGCTATGTAGTTGTTCTCAAAGCATACCTTAAAATAACTATCTGCTCAGAAAGGACTTTCTTCAGACTAATCAAACTAAATTTTTACGATGAAGTTGTTGTGGGTGGTTCTCGCATTCTTTTAATTGTTTTTGATGCCATATCTAGCAGGGATAACCACAGGGCTGCCACTGTTGCACTGGGACTGCAGCCGGTCCTTTCCCCTGACACATGCAACGGCTTCTTGTTGCTTCAATTCTTCTTCCTTGTTTTCACTGGGAATGCCAGACAGACTTTTTGCCCAGAGCAACAGAAAAATATCCCATGAGATTTCCTATCTTGCTCACTGGCTGATATCTATTGGTTTCAGAGGGACAGAGTTAGAACAATGTTGTACACCTTTGAAATTGCCCTCAAAATGGTGACAGTAGAGCAAACAGGATAGCTTTTTGGCAATGTTTATACTTGCACAAGAAAAAGACTAGCTTAAAAACCAGGCTTGTAACAGCATGACAGATTTCTACTTATTTTGCTAAGCTTAAAATCTGAGAAAAATAAATCAACTTCCCAACAAGTTTGGTAAAATATTTACTTAAGGAGACTTTTATGTTTAAATATGTATAACTTCTATAGATATCTTTGAGATGTTACACTGTGACAAAAATTTCAACTCTTATATCTTATATCATCCGGTACATATTATATTTTCAAAATATGTACTCTATCAAAGCTGACCGTTAAGCCATGTCAAATGTGGTATGGTGGCTTGACCCCTTAAATGGGGAAATTAGTTTATTTCACAAAGCCAAGAGTTACAGTAACCACTGAATTATATTTTTATTGGCAGTTCCTGAAAAAATATAAAAAAGTCCTATAGTCCCATGGATGACAGTACTACATTTTTTTTTTTTTCCTACCAGAGATCTCTTCAAATCCATGTGTGAAAGAGAGAAGTGCTACTGGCTTTTCTTTACTTTTTTTTTTTTTTTTTGGCTAAACATCAGAATTATGTGGTCTTAAACAGTGCCAATTTGCAGTGTTTCCTTAGAGCTAAATAGATTCAAAAATCAAAGACAATTCCAAATATGGTTTTGGAAACTGATAAATGTATTAGCATTATAAATTTTACAGATAAGAGAAAAAAATGTTAAATATATATTATTGGATTTTCTCAGTTCTGGGAATTTCCTTCTGTAATTTTCTCCTATAGTTTCTGTTGTAATCTGTTAAATACAATGGATATTTCTTTAATGACATTAGTCTTTGAACAGAATTGATTTATTTCATCTGATTTTTTCCTTTAAGCAAGATTTGTTTGGAAAACTCAGTGCTTGTGGTTTGGCTGCAGTTAGTTTCATAGAAACTACAATCAATTTTATCTAATTCAGCTGTTATTTCTGTCATATTTTTGTCTTTTTTTGGTGTTATGGGAATCGACTGTTTTAGTTGGTTAAGGCTTCTCACATGTTCATAAAAACAATAGGTTCCTTTTAACAATACAAGGACATATTGCTTTAGCAAGAAGGGGGAGAATAACTGTTTTGTTTGTTTGTTCGTTTTCTCATCCATTGGATAGCCCAATGTTTTCTCTGGTTTCACTTTGTTTTCTTTCATCATAGCTATCCCCTTCAGTTTCCACTTGGGTAGTGTGGAGTAGCAACTCGTATTCTTCTGGTAATGCTTTTGTATAAGAACTAGTGCAACAAAACAGACCAAGATACAAAGCTAGTTAGGTTTAAAAAATGATTGTCCTTAAAGTCTTGTGCTTCACCAAATCTATATTGTCATGTGACAGGTCTCATTCTGCAGTCCATCGATGTTCCTGCCTGGTTCTTCCAAGCCAAGCAATGTCTCTAGGGTATCTAAACCCCCTAAAACCATGGGTGGATGTCTGGAAAATGTCATCTGAGCTGTTCCATGCTGTAGACTCCCCTCTGTGCCCTCTGATATATTCCCAGGAAAATGTAGATCATTTGGAATCACCACTAATGAGAAGGAATGCTGTTTTCTTTCATCAATGCCTACAACATAAAGAACAATCTTTTATAGAATTGTTATTCAGTGCTACATATTAGTGTGAGACTTATGGAAAAAATCAATATAAAATGTTTCTTTATTAGCTATAAAAGTTCAAAGAGACTAACAACACCTTAACTTGCACATTTCTGGGTACTTAAATTTGGAAAATCGTGAATTCATTTGTATTTGCAGAATTTCAGTACCGATATCAAATATTATCTGTAATTCATAGTGACCCATTCTGACTTATTTTTGTGCCCTGTATTCACTGGGGAGGCTTTGTCTTGAATATGACTAGTAGGGTTTTATACATAGAATATATGTACTAGAAGTGGATGTCGTATTAACCATCTTGTGCAAAAGTGAATACTGCTTGAGTGAACAGGTATGAATAGGAACATGTGTCAACTCAAAGCTTCATGACAGATACATTTAGGTATAACATACGATACATCACAAACTAACATCTTAGCCAGAAAACTTGAAAAGACCTGGATTTCTGAAGAATGCAAAGATGAAAGCCAATGTTTTCCAGGGAGAGATGTCTTTATGTTTTCTTCTAAAAGCTCCAGGACTTCAGAAAGTATTTTAATAGGTATTTGCTATTTGAATCTGTGTGGACAATTACCAACCCAAACTTCCTGCTTAAATATAGGTAAATTTCTTCTCTCTATTCTGTCTGTGCTCCAGGTCTGAAAACATACTGACCTTTTCTTCCTTGGATGGTCTTAGTGATGGAAAAGGCCACATAGGAGGAGGGAGAGGACATCCAATCAATTGCTTAGGTTGGAAGTTTGGTTTATTCTTGGATATGTCTTTCAGAAGAAAACAGCATACTAAACTGATCTTCCCTTCCCTGCTGACACCTTGCTTACACTGTTCTCTCCCTCACAGCCAGGTATAGTTCAGGACCAACCATGAGAACAATGGAAACTTTCTTCTTTAGTTCTAGAGATAAAAAAGTATTTTTGTTTGTGTCTATTCAGTATACAAGAAGCATTAAGTCCCTTGATGAGAGAAACTCTATAAACAGGATCACTGAGACTAGGTCAGCAATTACTAACTCTCAACTTAAAAACATATATATATATATATATATTTGTTTTGACAACAGCTGTTACCCATAGCTCAGCTTAGGGAATTAAAAGTGACCCAGTTGTGTTGATCTCAGTTTGCTAAACTGGGACATTAATCTACAGCTACAGCTAGGGTAAAGGATTAGGTTACTTAAAATGTTAGCTAATGTCTGTTTGATCTTGATTTCTTCTTACAAAGACAAAATGTGAACAAATAAATTATTCAACGTATTTTGTTTTGTACGTAAGTTAAAGTGAATTGATGACATATAATCCTAATTATTATTATTTAGGAACTTGAAAACCACCTCATTGATGCCTCTTATTCTTGATATGTATGTGGCTTTCTTGGAGAAATGTTCTCATTGACCTCAAGATCAACAACACATTTAAGTAACAGATGCAAACCCATATCTTTTCTTTTTTTTTTCCACCACAATTAATTTTTATGAATCTTATGAAGCTGCAAGAAGAATGTTACTGAAGCACCGATAGCCATTGAAATAGACTGATGACAATACAATAGACAAAAGCCTTGTCTCCAGAAGACAGTTCATGCCAGCCCCAAACAAGAATTTTAAGTCTAGAAAACACAAGCAGAGCTGGGGTCAGCAAATGCACTGAGTTGTAGAGGGCTGGGGGTAACCCCAGCTATGCAGATCGCTGGTGTCATGGATGACCAGACAGGCTCACTGGGCGAGATCTAAGTTCTCTCAGACTAACCTGGTCCTCCACCTTCTGTGGGACTGATTGCTGGCTGCAGCCTATACACAGCTTTTTTAAGTCAGCCTTGGAACTGTAGTCTGAAGTTGAGCAATAATGATGGAAGAGCTGCAAAATGCCATTAGTGGAATTTGCAGAGTTACCAGAAAGTGGTTTAAGGAAATGTTACCCTTATATATGACAAAGGCAAAGGTCAAATGAAAGAGATGCCTTATCTTGTAAAATGTACATCATGTTGCTCAGATCCCTATGCTGGGTACGGCGTAAGTCCACGGGGAGTTGGTAAGTGTGTGTATGAGACTTATTACTCTGCCATGACACTATTATGTTTTAGTTTTTAGCATTTTTAAAGAGTAGGTAATAGTTATGAGAGATGAAGAACTTCGAATTAAGTACTGCAGTTATACACAGAAGGATAATTTGGTTTTGATAAATTGTCCTGAGCCTGTTAACTAATAATACAATTTTTTAAAGTAGCATCTTATCAGTCCAGAAAAAAAAAAAAAAAAAAGGTAGTATCATTATTAATGTCTAAACTATAGTATGTTTCACACAGGATTATGGTAAAGGTCAGACCATGTTTCACTGAATTAAAAGCTATTCTGAGCTATAGCATTCCTAATCAACTCAGACCTAAAGGTGCATAGCTCAATTATAATGAGGCACAATGAATTTAAATAAACTGTGCAACACTGTGTAGTGATTTATAAATACACTGTTATATCCTTTTAACTCATTAGCAATGAATGATACTCCTATATGTATTCTCCAGTATTTTCTGCTGTGTAATTATTTTTACTCATAATACTTCTTTCAGAAGACATATTTTTTTGTTCGTTTGTAATAGGCAGGATGTAAAATGCAACGGGCTGTCTTCAAAAACAAAGGGAAGGGAAGGGAAAAAAGGGCAGGGCAGGGCAGGGCAGGGCAGGGCAGGGCAGGGCAGGGCAGGGCAAGGAAGGGAAGGGAAGGGAAGGGAAGGGAAGGGGGAAGGGAAGGGAAGGGAAGGGAAGGGAAGGGAAGGGAAGGGAAGGGAAGGGAAGGGAAGGGAAGGGAAGGGAAGGGAAGGGAAGGGAAGGGAAGGGAAGGGAAGGGAAGGGAAGGGAAGGGAAGGGAAGGGAAGGGAAGGGAAGGGAAGGGAAGGGAAGGGAAGGGAAGGGAAGGGAAGGGAAGGGAAGGGAAGGGAAGGGAAGGGAAGGGAAGGGAAGGGAAGGGAAGGGAAGGGAAGGGAAGGGAAGGGAAGGGAAGGGAAGGGAAGGGAAGGGAAGGGAAGGGAAGGGAAGGGAGTTGTAGAGAAAAGTAGTTGTGGTTTTTAATTTTAAAATCTGTGATCACGTCTGTACTATTTGACATATAGATATGGCCAGGGTCAAGGACAAATCCATGGTTTTATCATAGGCATGCAAATGCTCTTACCTGAGAAGAATATGTAGGGAATAGTTAAGAAAAAAATAATTTCATAGAGCTAGGACACAGGAACTAGAAAAAGTAGTTACAAACATGTTTTGATGGGAAGAGACAACATAGAAAGTAATCAATGTAGGTTGCTACTTATTGTTCTGTATGTGGCACAAGAGAACATGGCCATTGCAGATCGTGGATGGTAGTTTGTAGGAAGGGTGAAATAGATGGAGAAATCATTTTCTAAAAACCTTTGGAAATATTCAGGTGTTTGAGGAAGTTGAGATGAAAGTAGTTAATCATATATATAATTTATTTCCTATTTGTCAGCATGCAGATAAAGAAGAGTGGAATTGATGTAAGATCTGGATTTTAGGCTCAAATTTTCAAAATTGCTGTGTCCCTTAAATTAGGACTGCAGTATAACAGAATCACAGAATCACATATGGTTAGAGGAGAAGGCTCACCTCACTTGACCTGCTGGTAAGACTTTGTCTAATGCAGCCAAGAATACCATTAGCCTTCTTAATGGCTAGGGCACATTGCTGACTCATGTTCAGTTTGGTGTCCTCCACAACCTCCAGGGCCTTTCCTGCAGAGGTGCTCTCCAGCTGGTGCCCCCAGCATGTCCTGGTGCCTTGGGCTGTTCCTCCCCAGGAACCTGAAGGTTTCTCTGGATGGCAGCATGGCCCTCTGGTGAGCCATCACTCCCCAAAGTTTTGTGTCAGATTTACTGAGGGTGCTCTTTACCCATCAACCAGATCATTAATGAAGATGTTAAACAGGACTGCACCACGTGTGGAGGCCTGGGGTACTCCACTTGATTTTCCCCTACCACTATTGACTACTAACCTTCGTGTCCAGCTGCTCAGCCAGTTTTTGATCCACCTCGCTGTCTGCTAATCCAGCCCATACTGCCACAGCTTCTCTATGAAGATCTTATGGGGGACAGTGTCAAAGGCCCTACTGAAGTCTAGAAAGACCACTGCTCCACCCCGCCAATCAGGCTGGCCATCTCATTTTAGAAGCTTTCCAGGTTGTTCTTGCCTGAATTCCACTTGGTGAATCCATGCTGACTGCTCCTGATGTCTTTCTTCCCCTTCATGTGCCTGAAAACAGTTTCTTGGTACCAATGTGATCAATTTTCAGAAGTGCTGAGACTGCATTAACTCTCAGTGTCAGGTGTCTAACATTAAGCACTGTTAGGTTTAGATGTGTATGGAAGGTGGTATACAACTATCTGAAAACACAGCTAAACTTCTGATATTCCTCCCTAACTTCCCAGCAATTTCCAAAATATTTTTCTATGTTTATGCCATGATTTGCAAGATTTGTGAGATACCTCTTGAGTGAATGTTGTGGTTTATCCCCAATAGGCAGCTCAGCATCACCCAGCCACTTGCTCACTTGTCACCGGTGGGGTAGGGGAGAGAATCAGGAAGGTGAAAGTGCAGGAGAACTCATGGGGTGAGATAAAGACGGTTTACCAGGTAAAGCTAAAGTCATGTGCACAAGCAAAGCAAAACAAGGGATTCATTCAATCCTTTTCACTGGAGGCAGGTGTTCAGACATTTACAGCAATGCAGGGCTCACTACACGTAATGGTTTCTTGGGAAGACAAAAACCATTGCTCTTAATGCCCCTCCTTCCTCCTTCCTGTAGTGCAATTGCCTAAAGTAACTAGGAAAATAAAACTAACATTCACATCTTAAAGAAAACGTACAGCATTGAAGAGGCTTTCAGGGTAGGGCATAGATGCATTACTGGAGCGATCCCTAGGCTTCCAACCTTAGATGCTATCGTGCTGGGGAACGTGGTGTGCTTACTCTAAGGAACAGTACGGAGCGTAGAGTGGAGTGGAGACACCACAGCTAGGCTCTGTGACGAGGTGGGGACTCGATTGTTCTTGTGCACACCGAGACTGATAAGCCGCACTTTTTGCTACCCTGAGCGAATGACCTGTCATGTTTTGACAAATGCTGTACTCTAGTGTACTTTTGCTCATTATAAGATCATTATAATACCAAAACACACCTCCATGCCAAAAGCTACCCACCTCCAAGGTGTGACTAACCCTCACTGAGCATGTGCTCTGAATTTCTTGGAGCCTGTTCCATTAAACGGAGACAGGAAAACTTTTCACCAATCGTAACTAAGATTTGCTTGACTAGAGTTACTCAAGCTCCAACTGAAAGATAGAAAATAATATAAACTGGCCTAAGAGAGAGGGGATGTCAGGGAAGATACCATCGTTAGGGAAGATACCACCATCAGGGGAGAAACCATCATGAGGGAATACACCATCCCGAGGACCTCCTGACTCCTGGAATCAGTTGACGGGCTGAGCCTCTCCTTCCCCTCCCATTGGGATGCCTTTGGGTGAGATTTGAACACTTGGTTATACTGTGTGTCTCCGTGGAAACTTAGAAATCTCTATAGAGTCTTTGTGCCTTTTAACGCATTAATTTCCAGGCTGTGCACCTGTGTATTTCATGCATGCTAGCTTGCTTTTGCAGACAGTAAATTATCACCGGCAATCCAAAGAACCTGTGTATCTGTTGCTGTAATAAATTGCACTTGATTGCATTGTTCCTAGCCATGATAGTTCTCATTGAATGCGACTAGAGTAAGGGCGGTTATACATTGTTGGTGAATCTGTGACCGTGGTACTTCAGTGCTAAGGGCGGTTATACATTGTTGGTGAATCTGTGATTGTGATTGTGATAGTTCAGTGTCCTGAATCCGACTGGACCCATAATGGTTAATCGGCTACACCCCTTAATGCGACACTTCTTTACCCCAGCTTTTATTGCTCAGCATGACACCACATGCTATGGGACATCCCATACATGTGCCGGTGACATCTGGACTGTAGACCTGTTGGCAGTCAACTCACACACACACACAGACACACACACACGCACAAACAAACACACAATAATTTTATTTATTTATTGATTGATTGATTCATGATGCATCTCAGTCAAGATCTGTCAAGCACATACCACAGTTCTGACAATCAGGTATTTGATGTCAGATGTCTGGTTCACTCCAGTTGTATTCAGTAAATTAAATTGCATAGTGAGGGGAGATCAGCTAGCTAGACTTCCATGGACCCTCCCCCTTTTTAAAACAGCAACAGGGAAAAAAAATAGTGGAAGTGTTATCTAGCAGATCCAGACTCACAAGAGCAACTCTGGCAATAGCCTGATTGTCTCTAATGTGAATAAACCTATGTAAAACTAAGGGCCCCAAATCCTCCAAAAAAAGAAAGTATCTTGTTCACTTTTCTAAGAGCTTAGAAAGAAATGTTCTGCTGGTTCTAACTTAAAGGATCAAGCCTTGTGTTAGAAACCCTACCCAGTACAGCATGAAAATGTACAAAATCAGACTTCTTAACAAATTATTCAAACTTTCTGTTAATCAGGGAACTTTGTTACTAATCCAGCAGTTTTCTCTCTTGGCCATGACTCCATCTGCATTCATATAAATATGTAAATGACCTTCCCCAAAGGCATTTTATTTGTTGATTAGGGAAGTATATTGGCGCACTGATCTGATCTTATTTACAAAGGTGACCAGTGGGATTTACAATGCAAAGCTTTTTGTAGTGCAGATTCAAAAGTTGGTGTTCTTTCAAACAAATGAAAGGTACTCACATTTCTTGGACATTCTTGATTTTTTTTTTGGTTTGTTTGTTTGCATCTGTACTTTCTAGCTGATGCCTTGTGAGATTAGTGCCCTTAACAATGTAACAACTGTCACATTTAAACTGTGGGGACAGAGAAGCCAAAGCTTCCCTTGTTCCCTTTTTTTCCCTTCTTAAAAAAGAGGGGAGGAGGGATAAATCTAGCTTGACTGCATGGTAATAATTCCATCTACCCACTCTTGCATTAAGTGATTATCCCACTGGAAGTCAGTGATCTGCTTTGAAGTCCTCAGCTTCAAAAGAGTCACCACATGAAGCCTATTCATATAAGCAGGGGTTCCTCTAAATAGAAAAACATCCTCTGCATCTCACTCTTAATTTTTGCAGTTGATGAAATGCCTTTCAGCATCAATAGGATTTTAAGATTACCATAATTTCTTCTCAGATGCACAACTAGAAGGGCAAGGGCTTGGAGGCCTGACTTTGGAGGTTGGATTCCCTTTAATAATCAGGATGAAACAATTGGAGGATGATTCTGATTACCTGCTGTCAAAGTATTCCCCAGATTTTTTCAGTGCGGGAGTATTCCCGCTATCAAGTCAATACATTTTTCAGACAATGAAATATCAAAGGATATTTTTGCTCATTTGAGCGAGAGATTATAAACCTGGAGAGAGAAAGTAGGATGGAAAGAATGCTGATTTCATAGGTACAGATATCTTAGCAACCCCTACCAAAGGGGCTCTGCCCTCTCAAAGATCCTATGTTTGAAACAGAAGGAAGATTGCACAGAGCTTTTATAGGTATGGTTAAGCTTTCCACACTGTGCTCTGCTCCAGGAACTACAAAAAGATACTTGAACTTATTCAAAAATGCACTCACTGTAATGTCCATGACTAGCACAAATAAAGGTTAATTACATTTATTTTAAGTTAATGTCCCAGATGCATTCTTAAAGCTGCATCCTTGTTCTTGCATCCACGGTTGTCCAATTATATAATACATTTCTGCATGTAAGCAAGCAAATAGCTGTATGAAAGCATTTTTTCATTGCGTTTAATTTTATCTGAAGCATCAAATCTTTTTCAAGCACAAGAACAAAGAGATGGAAAGGTCATTTTAGGTAGTCTTTTCCATTCCCTGCTACTGCACATAACCACACCGTAAGACTATCACTTATAATCAAACTTTAACAGTATGCCTAATAATCTTTGTGTGCTGTATTTTGACATATGCTTCTCTAAAATATTTGGGAGGAAGATCTGCAGGAACTGACATTTCTCTGCAGATTTACCAGAAGGTGTAGGAGGATGGTCCAGTGTTGCTAGTGATGCTGTCTTCCCTTACATAGAGGTATGGAGATCAGGTTGCACCTTCCTGGGGAATCCTAGGAAGACATGGCTTCCCTGCTTTCTGTTTACCTTTTATTATTATTATTATTATTATTAGTAGTAGTAGTAGTAGTAGTAGTAGTAGTATTAATCCAATTTCCTTTCATTTTCCTTGGTCCTTACTCCACGTTTCTCAAGGATTCAGTTCCCTGTTACAGTAATTTGTTCTCACATAAATCTCTCATATTTAATCTTGGCCATATCTGCATGATATTATACATTAGTACACTTTTATTTTTTTCGCAGTGCCTGAGGTTACGGTTTGTCTTTCCCACCATGGAGAACTAAGAAGTGTTCCTGCACAGAAAAGCAGAACAGCGCTTTCTCTTTGAAGGTGGCCTCTTGTCCTAGTGGAAAGGTATGTGTGGAAGGGGAGAAGAGAGGCAGAGCAGGAGAGGAGGTGGGGGTTATATACAACGTAATTACTGATTCCAACCTATGATTAGTATATTTCATGCATGAAAGTTCCAATTCTTTGCTAAATTGGAGTTGAAAACAGAGTTAAGAAATATGCCATCAAAAGAGGGTAAGAGATGGAGCTAGAGGTCCTGCTGCCTGGTGCAAGTGAGGGGATGATTCTCTTTCCCTCATTGCTAGTTGTCATAGGAGGGGTGGGTGGTATCTGTGAGTTATGAAGTTAGGTAGAGGTAGGGAACCTGAGGCAGCACATTGCATGAGAATGAATAAAAAAACAGTTATGACTTGTGCTGTAGCAGTTACTGACAGATTGTTCCCAGGTGATTTCGATTAATAAAATTGTGGCTTGATTAAGCCATATATCCTGTCCTTTTCTCTAGCATCCCAAATGAAAGATTGACTATGTGTGGAAATCCTGACACTGATGCTTCCATCCAGGGGTATAAGAAAAAGATATTTTTTTTTCCTTCTCATGTGCAGGAAATTTTCAGCCACTGTTGCTCTGCCCCTTTTCTGTACATAGAAGGAGAAGAATTCTCTGACATACTGTGTCTCTCTCATCATTTGCATCAATGAGCAGGATTTCGGCTTCATATATATATAAACATTTCATCCCTTGGTATTGGAAAATGAGAAATTAAATGTGGTGGGAAATAAAGAGTCAATGTCTGCATTAAAAATAATGCACTACTGTCTGCTGCAATACATGATCAAAACTGTACATCCAGTTGCAGGTGCAACTGGAAAGAAAAACTTTATGAGAAATGTAAATTCTGTGTATGCTTTTCGTCGATATGTAGATTTGCATATTCTATGTTTGCAGTTTAGACACAAATTTTTAAAAGTGATCCCAGAAAGATTACAAGACAAGAAAGAATTTTGACAAGCATGGCATCTGTGTACAAGTGTGTGTGTATGTATCTATCTATGCATCTATCTATTCCCTATGTAATGCATACTGAATATTTTAAAAATGTTATAAAAAAAAAGGAACCTGAGTTCCTTGAAAGACAGTTGTTTACAAAAGTACCTTGATATTCTGCTTTCTTTGTTACTCTCTAGGTTGCATCATATATCATTCGGTTCTACATGCTTCTTTCTCTTGGTATTTCTTTTTATGCTGTCAGATCCTGCCATGTCCATTCAAATCTGAAATTGTCTGAAACTAAGTAACAACAAATCTGCTGTGTGAATAAAATCTTTATGGTGAGCTGCTAGGTTTCCAAGGCACATGCATAATAGAAATTCAGTATCACTTCATTTGAGTACAGGCATTGCTAGCTGCATATCATGGAGTCCCACAAATTGTCCTGTGAAAAGAAAGATTATGACAGAAAGACAGCCCTATGTATGAGTCTACTAAATGTATTCCACAGCCAGCTGTGTGAATCACCTTGGGGAAAAATGCATATGAATGCACATGCATATTAGAGAGGCTTCTAACAATGATCTCATTCTGTACCAACTCTGAAATACTTTTTTAAAAAATATGACAGTTTAACTGAATTATCTGGAGTAGACATTTGGAAAGGCTGCCTTAACTCAAATTTTAACTTACCAGAGCTCTCTGATACATAGCAGTTTTGGTTAACGGGTTCCTGAGAACATCAGCTTTTGGCCTCAGTTAACGTACATTTGCAGACCCTAATTTTTCTTTGGAATCTGAGTTTGTAAAGTATATCCAAATGGAGAAGAAAATACTAGGGTATATTAAATGTTTATATCAGATAAAATATGCCACGAATGGATGAAATGAAACCATATCTGTCTAAGCTGGCCTTTGGTTGACTGTGATGCTTAGCATATCTTTGTAAAATGTTAACATAACTTGGGAAGTGTAATGAAATCCAAAATCAAATTAATTGAATGAAACTCAACATTCTGTTATAAAGATTGCATAATGTATCTCTTCCTATTCTAACTTTATTATTTTTGAATAGAATACATAAAATATGCTAAACTCCAGTAGTCCTCTGTAATATTCATATCAGTTTCTCCTATTATCTCTGTTGTCTCTTTAGATGTACTCACTAAGTCTAATAATAGCAGGATTGCATTACAAGTAGACATAACCATGTTCTGCGAATGTAGTTAATATTATTAGTAGAAGTAGAAGATATGGCAGCACATGCTTTACCATGGGCTGCATAAGCTTGCAGTGAATCTTGGATGTGTGCTCTTATTGTTGATCTGTTCTGAAATCTGTGTTTCCTCATCCTCACTATTACTGGCTACCTACCTACAGCTAGTATCAGTGTGACTCCTATACTCCTCTACTATCTGGTGCACAGATGAAATTCAAGTCCTCTTGTTTCTATATAATATTCAATTATAATATACATAGCTATATGTTTTTTATATATGGTAGTCATATATTGACATATATATTTACTTAGCTGGGTCTCAATAACAAGAGGTGAACTTCAATGTAAAATTTTCTAAAGAGGAGGCATAACTCTATAAATTAAACCCTAAATGTAAATGAAAAAAAAAAAAAAAAAGAAATTTTATCTCTTTGTTACTACTGAAATGGTTTGGTTTCAGTTTGGTTTTTTTTTTTTGGTATTTTCTTTGTATATTCTCCCCAAAATGAAAAATTGTCCAAAATGAACATAATCCATGTTATTATTACTCTAGTAGTTCACTATTGATGGAACATAAACAAAAATGCTTTACTTGCAAAAACATTTTAAATAGGTGCCACCTGTGTTTATAATAAACTGTAATCCTGATCCTCCTCAGGAGACTAAATATTGCCTAATTAGTATCAAAGATTATGATGAGAGTAAGCAAAAGAGAAATTACTTTTAAAAATTCTCAAGGATTCACAGATTAAAGTATCAGAATGTCCTTCCATGGCTGACTGAAGACTGATCTGATGTGACATTCCCGAAGAATAGAACTTCTAAGACAGGTGGCCTCAAGCAGAAAGCACAAGGAAAAAGCAAAAAGTGGTTTTGGATTTGTCAAAGGATAACTGAGGCTGTAGAGTGGCCATTTTCATTGTGGAAAACTCTATTGTTTAACATTCAATTACGAAGACTTGAAATACTTGAAATATGGGTTTATAAAGACAGGTGTTGAACAAAAACATAGTGTCCCTAAATAATGTTTCCAGTGGGGATTGGCTTGAAAGATCAGTGTGGATGAAAGCTAGGAAAAGTGTCTCTGTGTCTGCGTGAAGCCTATAACAGAATTTAATTTCTCAGCATCACAGATTATGGTTTTATGAATCATCCAAAAAGGCAGCACTGCAGTACTGAAAACAATTTTATGAAGTTGTTTTTTGTTTTTGTTTTTGTCTGTGCATTTTTTTTGATGTTGTTTTTTGTTTGCTTTAGTTATATCAGATAAGAATGTGAGTATATATATAGCCTTAAGAGACCTTACTAAATAAAGTCAGTGGTTGTCAGTTCTCTCCATGGGATGTCACAACCAAGTTAACCATACACCCAATATGAAATTCTGTAGGGCTCATTGGCAGAGGTGAAAACTCAGTTAAACTCTATTCTTTGTGCAAAATACACGAAGAAAAGGTCAAGGGAAATTTTTTGCTGATACCACCGAACCTTTGCTAAGGATGAAATCTTGATGCACTTTGAGAGTCTTAAAGGTTGGGTTAGTTAATTCACCTGACAGAAAAATAACTAAAATTTTGCACAAGCACAAAATATCCACAAACAGGTTGTTTAAGCAAGCTAATTATTTGGGCATGTTTCAACTTCCTGCTGAATTCAAAACAATAAGATCAGTTTAGAAAATCAGACCATGTGTTTAAGTGCATAAGTACAGATTTATAGCCTTCTTTTAACTGTCTAGTTTGAAAATGAGTCAATTTGAAAATTACTCCCTAATACTTTATTAAGATTCAAAATTCCAAGTGTTATTGTTACGACTTCTTGAGGAATATTTCACCTACTTGAAACAACATTACTAGTCTTGCAGCATTTCATTGATGGTAGAAACCTCAACACAAAAGTTATTCAAGTGTCCCTTTAACAGTGAAGGGGATTGCTCTTAAGTTTGCTGTTGTTGGTGGTTTTAATGCACTTTTATCCACCTCCTGGACCTTCATGGGTCTTGATCCAACAAAGAAGCAAAGAACTTTGTGAGGCTGGGGATCCATCATCAACTTCCAATTCACTTTCATACAGACTGAATTTTACCCCTAGCAGAGGTTCAGTCACTCCTGTTTTGAAGTCAGAGAGAAGAGTATTTGGTGCATACGCTTTGTATCTTTGCACAGTAAAAAAAAAAAAAAAAAAAATATCCATAAGTAGTTCCATTGTTAGTGGGAGAGCTCACTTTAGCAAAGCAATCAGGATTTGACTATTATTTCTGTGAAGTTGTATTTCTTAAACACTATTCAAAAATCCCTTTTCCCCTCTATCTGCAATAGATAAAAAACTTACTCAATAGGTTATTTATACCTTTCTGTTAGCTTTATCTATTTATTTTTAAACCAACAAGTTAGGCAAAAAATAACTTTAATAAAATATTTCTTTCTATATTTTGCTCCTCCCCCCTCCCCCCCCCGGATTGTCATATAAAAGTCAAGTAAAGGATCAGTCTCCTACAGCAGGAAATGCTGGTAGCCAGCCTCAGGTCAGTCCTCCTCTTGATGTATGGAGTTCGTGATACATTTTTAGAAAACCCTATAGTCTGTGTCTTGCAGACCTAAGAGTTGAGAATTCTCCTTAGCTCTCTGAAAACGATTGTACTGTGACAGCTCTGTCCTTCATTTATTTTTCCTTTGAATCATAAGGCCACGTTATGTTTTAGCATGTAGTATCTAAATGGCATGATATTTCATCCTGGTGCTTAACAGGCATCTTTAAAAGACTTGAGTGCATTTAGCTTACACCTGGGCCCCTCAGGATTCATAAGGTGTCACTCATGGGCAGGTCTTCAGTGCTAGCTCTTCTTTGGAGTCCCCTCTTGACTCACCCATCCGTGCACCACCACCATCTCCCTCTCTCACAGGGCCTCACTAAGGAAGGGCATTGCCTCGAGCTGAGAAGGAATTCATCTTCTCCAAGACGCCTCACCCATCTCTACAGAGGGGCAACTTCCTACACATCCACAGCCCTGAAAAGAAGACAGGTGTCTGCATTTATTTTTTCAGCAGAATTCCTGCCTTTGACATAATGATCATCTCAATACTTTTACACAATAGCCCTCTATATAGAGTACCTATGAGGTTGTCATTATGTTGACAGACATCATATAAGGCAAGTGGAAATACGTGAAATTTTGCTATACCACTCCACAATGATGATGCCTATGGTAAAATTATAGCAGTGATACAAGGACTCTGAAAAGTTCATTCTGTATATCATTTGGTTACATTAAGTGAGAAATATCTGCAACACTAATGTGTGGGAAATTATGCATTCAGAGATGGGTGACTACTACTAGAAATTAAAAGGAGGAATGTATGAAAGAATTCTTTCTTTAATAAAGTTGCAAGACAAAATTACCAAAAGAAAAAAGTCACAAGCATTGAACATTTCACATAGATAGTAAAAGTATCAACTTTTCTTTCTTTTAATTTCTATTTTGGGGAAAATCTGAAAAACAATTACTGAAATAGTATAACACATGCAAAAGGATAACTTGAAGGCATACTTGTAAAACGCATTTCAAAATTTGTATTTTATGAATATTTATAAACTGAGTTTTTGGGATAGTATTGATTTTTTACAAAATTAATCCAAAAGGAAAATACAAAATACTGTATGACTAATTGACATATATCTTAACTAAATTTTAAATTGATGTATTCTGGGAATAAACTGTTTAAAGTATGAAGCAAGAAATATGTCATCTCCAGTCTGAACTAACTTTTTTTTTTTTTTGTTAATGGTTACTTGTTTTGGGGAAATTATGAAGAATACTCTCATACATTTTTGAATAAAGTAAATTTCTGTCCAAATTCTTGTGCTTATTCCAGTCTTAAGGACTTTTTAGCAGGACCTGGCAAGATTATTTCTCTGGACTTCTTTGGAATTTACTGGTATGTAAAAGTGGGGGAGGTGACTTTCTGCTAATTGAGTCATTCAAATGATGACAAAACTCAAAAGTATATTCATTAAAAATACTCGGCTGACAAGAGATTTAATGCTCAGTGGGGACAAACGGTTTAATGTATTTAAAGAATTTTAGAGACTGATCTTCTGAAGGTTTACCATTGTGAGTAGCTCTACTGAAGTCAATTGTACCATATGTTTTTACATTTAAAGTCCTGTGTAATGGTACAGTGGAATTATTGAAGTTCTTTAAATTAATCTTGAGCTTAAGTGTGTAGTAGGATCTAGGACTATATTTTAGTTTGAAAATCACTGTATTTTGTTATGAATAGATGAGTAGAATTACATAATATTTTATTGTGCACTATATCTGGTCTCAGTAATGTGCATATGACATGCCATGCACTGAATGTAAATACTGGTATGGTTATTCTTATGTCAGGGTGATCAAAAAAATACCTGTAATATATTTATTACAAGCTTCTTTTGGTATCTTTAGCGCATTTGAATGTCATTGTAAAAAAAAAAAAAAAATACATTGAACTGGTAAAAATAGACACAACAGTTTTTGAAGATTGAATATGTAGAAATCTTGATCTTTGTTGATGTGAATGCTGGTCATATGAGTAAGTAAAGTAAATAAGACTTTATTACTGTGCATTCAATAGTGGAAATTGGATGTTTTATACATGGAATTCGTGGAATTTTATATATGTTAATCCTTAAGAGATTCAAAATCAGTATCAGTATAAACACGTATAATTTTGAAGACTAGAGGTTTGTAATTAAAGCATTAGATTTGTTCATTTTTAGGTGCTGGCACACCTAAAGCAGCATCATTAGTTATTGACATTCTTCATATCGTATCTCTTGAAATCTCAGAGATAATTCAGTAAGAGCTGGAGATTTTGTGCTCGGTTTCCACACACAGACTGGTCTGCTTGGAGCAGTTGGATGGTCCTGCTCTTTTATAAGCCCACCTGAGTTTTGAGTTTCTAATCCAGCACATACATGACTGGGTGACTCCCAGCTTTGTTGCATGAATTTCTCAGACTCTCCATCTTTGATTTTCTCATTAAATTTTTATTAGAAATTTTTGTGTAAACAAAAAATACCTATGAATTAGGCATGGCCTAAATTCTTAGCTTCTTTTATGTTTATGCTTCTCACAATTTTGACATTCTGTATGGATATACTCACAAGAGGATTTGGACTAAGAAATATTATGCTGCAGCATTGTAAGAAAGAGAAGGTTTTTATAAAAATAATTATAATGCTGACATTTTTCGTGTTCTTCTAGTTCTGAATGCTTATGTTATAATGGCATATCAGGTATGGCTTAAAATATACAATTAAATGGTCATTTAGGATTCATTATTGCCAATGTCCATACTCATACAGTAACTTTTGAAGCCTGTAATACATTTTATAACAGTATCATGTACATTGTGTATTGCTCTTCTACTTTTCTATGAAGGACAGAGTGGGGAAATAATTTCACACTGCATATAATGCATTGGATATGAAGGAAACTTGAAAATTATTTAGTTACAGATTTCTCTGACCAGGCTTGCAAAATAGCATATATTATGTTAATGGGCAGGAATTTGAAAATGAACTTGAATATTAAACATAGTAAGTTTGGGTTCTGACATGAATGCAGGCATGGCTGGTATATAGCATACAAAATAGATTCTTTTTTAACTCCTTCAGGTTTCTTACAGAGTATGATACTGTCTATGTCAAAATACACAATTATATATGAAATATCAGACAACCATCTGCATTGCTATTAAAGTCTAGTTTCTGTCATGTCAAATCCCACAGCTCATCCCATGTTCCTCCACATCAGTGCATTTCTAAGTCAGTTGTGTTGTGCTCTGTTGGCTAAAATAAGCTCAAGTGCTGCAGACTTTACTGCTAATAATCCTGTGAGATGAGCTGCCTCCGTTTTTGCAGCAACCCTGCACATCCTCCAGGAGGTGCACAGAAATGGTGTGCACAGCTCTCTGGAAATTGGCCACATGAGCCGCATATGGTTCACTGGTGATTGCTCAGTTTGTGGTGGAGGCATCTATCACAGCTGTAATCATGACTGAGACGTGAAAGACTAACAAGCATATTATGTACTCTCATTCTCAGTATGTCAGATGTGTCATCGGCTTTTGGCCAGTTTTTAAGCAGTTTCTGAACTGTATAATAGGGGTAGACACATGCTTAGCCATTTTATTTGGTGTCAGCCAAGAGCCATTAGAATTACATGGAATAAATAGGGCTTTGCTCCTCCATTCTGAGTGCTGACTGCTTTTCCTGGGAAGTCCCGCTGCACATCGCACAGGGAGGGCACATCACTCCCCGTCCTTGGAGATACACAAAGTCATACTGAGTGAGGCCCTGAGCACACCAGTGTGTCTATGGAGCTGACACTGATTTGAGCAGGTGATGAGACCAGATTTCCAGAGATACCTTGCAAATGACACCACCAGGCATGTCCACACTTATGCCTTCAGAAATTCTGGTATGCAGAGCTGAGAAGTGATGGGCTTTTCCCTGCAGAGCATGAGTGGAACCATCACCAAGCTCTTCATGTGGAGCACACAGAAAGTCACACGTTTGTGGTATTTCCCTAGCCCTGCATGCTTGTATGGGAGCGGATCACCTGGTGGGAGTGGATCACCTGACACCAATACATGACTTGAAATGATCTTCTCGTGGCTGTGAGTCCATGATATCTGTGGACTTTTTCCTTTACCCGTCTAAACAGCTGTACCTCTCCTCTTCCTCCTCAGTTCTCTGAGCAGGTACTGAGCCATGAGACACTGGTTCATAGACTACAAAGAACCTCTCTGCTCCCCCTCAGAAATTTGTTGCCTTTCCTCATAATATATGTGCATTACTGAGCTCTTTCCTTATCACTTTCTCTCCTGCTGAAACAGAAACTTTCAATTTAAAACAAGCATCAAGTTTTTCTTGTTTCTTCTTTTTTTTTTTTTTCCTACACTTAGCATCTCTGGATGGCAGGTGTGGGGACAACAGCCATGCCTGGGATTGTCTACAAATGCTGCTGTTGAGGTGTGCAATAAAATAAAATAAAATAAAATAAAATAAAAAATCAAAGAGAAAACATAAGTCAAATTTGGGCTATTAATGGACACACAACATGCTTTTTTTATTTTTTATTTTTGGTTGTTATTGGGGGGGTGGGGGAGGGCAAAACAATGTCTGTTTCTTTTTCAGTATCACAGATTTTGCAAATGATCTATTCGACTGCAGGAACCTGGGAACCGAGGATGGTTAGATAGATGCCCAGTGCTGGCTCACTTTGTGGTGATGTCCTGTTTTCCCCCAGAGTTAGCCTTTTCACCTCTTCCCAACTGCAAGCCGCAGCTTGACTCTCTGTTTGAGTTTTGTTCTTCTCAGGGGCGAAGGAGTAGTAAAATGACATATCTAACATGGCTCTGGAAGTATTTAATAACAGTTATCACAACTCTGAGGTTTTTGTATTTGTTCTGATAGATCATCAAAACAGGTTTTGCAACTGGTTGTTACAGGCAGGAATCAAACTGGCTGTGAAGAATCTTGGTCTAGCCAAAAATGTTAGTTTTGGCCCAGATCCTAAGTAGGCATATGGAAGAAGAGAGAACACGGTAAATGTAATGGATTCAATTTTTCCTGAAATGAATGGTCATTCCGGGCAGCAGTCTTCGCGGGGTTTCAGAAGGAGTTAAATGATGGGCATAACTATTGGGATGGGAAGAGCTTCTCTGAAAGGGGCTGCTGATAAGTAGTTAAAGCTGTGCAAAAGCAGCTGCTGCTTTGGATGTGGAAGTGCACCTGCGAGTCGTCAGCCTCACAGCTAATTTGTCACAGAAATACCTGCACCAGAACATCAGTCCTTATGGGGAGACTATCAGTGCTGCATGCAATGTATTCCTTCAGTTCTCCACTTGGGAATCACTTGTGGCTGGAGCCATGTTCTTGCATAACAATTTGAAGGATGTATCACAAGCACTTCTTTATGGGTTTAAGGAATGTCTGATTATTTCTCATGAGGTGTCATGTAATATTTGGGTTTTCAGAAAATAGATGTTAGCGCCTGGTTATGTTTTATCTTAAATACTGGATAGTAAAAAATAACAGTCAGTAAACCCCAGAAATGCCTGACGCATGTGTGCGTTGGTTGGTCTATTACTCAGCCATCAATATGCACTTAACTGAAGCAGCATGTTTCCTGATCAGACAAAACGCCAGCTATCCCAAAGAACTGTCTCTGCAGCTTCAAGGTGCAGGATGCTAATAGTTAACAGTAAACACTTTTTTTTTTTTTTTTTTTTTTTTTTTTCCCAGAGCATATTTCCACGGAAAGAGCAAAGCATTACAGTAGACCGGGTGTTTTAGGTCATTTATTTTGTTTTTGCTCTGGGTCATTTTACAGAAGCACTTCTGCTCTCTAGCGTTAAAATGAGAGCCACTCAACTCCCTAGATATTACCCAGCAGCACTTGGGGGCTCTTAATGATTAATACCATCACAGTCCAGCCACAAACCTTTCTGGCGCAGATAATGCCAGGCAGCAAGCACGCTTGACACTTTTAATGTATAATTAAGTAGAAAAAGTCAGCACTCAGTATGCAAATTTTTCAAAATGATAAATGATGCCATATAGCAGTAGGGATTGATTTGGTGTAAATGAAACTAATTAAGGAAATGTCAAACATAATTAATAAAACAGGTTTAAGCTGCAAAACATTGTCAATTGAATGAATGAGGAGGCATTGGCTCCCATTGTTTCTGCTTTATTTAGGGCTTGTGTTTAGCTTGTACTCTGTTCCTAAATGCACTTTCTCTACCTCACACCCTCCACTACCAATTCCCAGAGAGGGGGAAAATAAATTTGCTTGTCTCTCCACTGACTGCAGAAATTAATTGCAAAAATCTTGTCCCAACCAAGTGTTACATTCACTCACAGGACATTAACATAACTAATTTGAAAGAGCCCAAATGACTGCATAATAGAGCACTGTCAGTATGCCTGACAGTCTTTGGTCATACCAAATTAGCTTGGTTTTCTAATTGAAATTTTTTTCCTCTAACTCTCTTTATAATTTTTTTTTTTCTTCAGCTCTTCATTTTTTGATATGAACAAAGGTTTTATAATTTACAAAAGAGTGCTTGACCTATAATTACTAGGAGGAAATTAGGGGAGGTAGAAAGTCAGATTTAGTCCTGGTAATGATGCTGGAGACCTTGCTCCCTCTAGGGAGCCTGAAGAATAATGGAATCTTCTATTTTTACGGGCGACCTGTGCACTGGTGCTGACTCTAACTGTGAATCCACTTTACCTTGCAGATCACTTGCTTAACACTAAAAGTGCCAACAAAATCACAGGCCATTATTCCAAATGTCATTCTGTGTCAGTGCCATTTCCAAATGCCCTTCCCTTCAAATGAATGAATCAAAGAACATCTGCCAGCCCTCTTATCTTGTTCTTGTAAATCTCCCATTTTAAAAGTTTCACAAAATGAAAGTGATACTTAATTTAGATAACAGGGGTCACTGGTAAGAATTTTGCTTTAAAAAGTAGCACTAGGATGTTTTTTTTAAATAATAAAGTTACATAGCCTGACTTTTCACATGTATTTGGTTGTAGAGCAGAGGGTCTTTTTGACAAGTCAAGTTGTCCTTTCTGATAATTTATTGTCTTCTTTTGCTCTTCAAACTCTGTGCTGGCAGGAGGCCACTTAAAGAAATAAAATAGTAGAATATTTTCCTGATATCACCTCTCAAAACACAGGTTAGTGGTTTCCACCCTTTTTGCAAATTTCAAATTAGAAATATGTGTATACGTATTAGTGAGTACACATATATTTGTATGCACATCACAATGTGTCAACACAATACATGTATTTATAGATTACATATATAATTTAAAATCCATGTTATAAGTTTACACTTATAACTTATATATATGTATGTATGCATGTTTATATAAATAAATGCATACTGTTCATATTCTTCTAATGGATATTAAGCACCAGACATAACCTAGGAAACTCTGGTCTTTACATTTTTTCCAACAGAATGAGTGAGTTGGGGCAGAGCTTGTGGTTGAAATATTTCTTAAATTTGTAATCCATTTTCTGCTAATCTTGAAAATTTTGTCTAAGATATTCCTTAATATTTGTATGAAATTTTAAATTTCAGGAGACATAAGACCCCTGCAAAGTTTTCAAACATTTTAATTGTTAGAACTGCTAGCAAGAAATGTATGGAAAACACCCATATTTAGTCCCTCTTGATGAGGAAAAATAAATCACTTGGAAATAAAAGTAAGTATAATTTTTTTTTTCCAATTCTCTGCTAAAGAAGGCAGTTTTTATAATTTATTTATTCAGTAAGCTTTCTTGAAGACATATGCTTTCATCTGAGGACAAAACGTTATGATTCTCTTAATGGGCTTGATCAACTCTGAAACAGCTCTGTGTTGAACCCCTCCTGTGGAGATTCACATTGTAAGAAACAGTATTTGATAAATTTATAAGGAAGTCTATTTAAACATTCAAATTAAAGCTTACCTCAGAAAACCAACTGCATATGCTGGACCTCTTGCAAAAGGAGTTATGCACTTCATTCATAGGAGAGAAGTAGCAATATGTTTATTGATGAGAATAGTGATTTAGCAAAGCTTAATCACGAATAGGACAGAGATTTAACAGTTAAATGTATAATGGTAAAAGTGACATTAACAAGGTTCGTGATGGCAAAGTCACTTTATTATTTACTGCATAGAGGACAGGGTCACAGTAAAGAGTCAGGAAGATCCTTACATTGAGTCCTGAGCTGCAGAATGGAGTCTCTTTTGCTGTCCACCTCCACGGAAACCAGATACAACTGGATCCTGTCCCAGTCCCAGATTTAATGGTTTATTCCTGAAGGATTATATGCACAATTAATCCTTTGTATCACTTAGATAAGATTACAAAGTTTCAGAATGAATAGCAAATTACTTGCAAAGTTCCAACAAGCTAGATATTAGCCACTTCTCTATCTGTTGCAGGTAAGGAATTATTTGACCTCAAGGAGTAATTCTGAGAGGCGTCCCTGCCCAAGGGGAAGATCCTGGCATGCAACCCGCTGCAGTGCAGGAGAGCTCAACAGGCTCTGAGCTGTCCTCTGTTTATGGAGTGAGATGATTTGACTATGAGTCATATCTGCATACCAGAGGTATTTGGCTGGGATATGCTCCATCAGCCCTTGGGTCTATCTCCACCTTGAGCCTGGTTGAGCCATCACAACCAGACACATGTCTCATGGCCACCACTGATGGTTATTGCCCGAGCAGGGTTACAGGTGAAGGGTGAGCACACTCGCCCAGGGCCACATGCAAAACAAACCATGAGGCATATCCTCTATTGCCCCAAACACGGAATTTGGCAGTGACCTCAGACATCTTGAACATCACTTGCTTTCCAAGCCCAACATGATTCTATTTCATAATTAGTAGTTTCCAATTACTTCCAGATTATGCTTACAAGATGCTTATTTTTTAAAAGCACACACACAAAAATTCTAATATATTATTTGCCCCTTTCTCTATGGTGTGCACAAAAGTACAAAAATGGAAACGACAGAAGAACTTGGGTTTCAGTATTTATTATATCTGAAAAGCATTCTTGGGACAAGTTTGCTTGCTTCACTAGAGGAGCACCTATGTATCTTTCCAAACTCTAAAAAGTATTTTTAATTTCCTATCAATTTTTTAATGTTGTACTTGAACCAGTTGGCTTCTTTCCAACAGCTCATTGCAATTTATACTAGAACAATAAAGAAATAAAAGGTTCTGGAGTGGATCAATATTTTTTCTTAACACTTTGGTGGTGGGAAGTAATGCAGACTTCTTCATCTGAACTGGTCCTCTATCCCTATTTTATGGCTCATGGAAAAATATCTAGAATTCAGGAATTGTACCCTCAGAGTGCTTACACGATTCCTTGACTGTCATTGCCGCTTAATGTGACAAGATGAGATTAAATCTCTTTATGTATTACTTGAGCAATGGTTACAAACACTGCTGGAAAACTGTACTGTTCAGATACAATTTTTGTTTCTATTCCATAATGTTCGAACATTTTTTAACTAGATCCTAAAATTCAATTAGGGGGATTTCCTCCCCAGTTGTTTCATATTTATAGTTCCTGCCTTAACATGACGAGAAAGACAATTGTAGAAAAGCCTTTGAGAAAGGACTTTCTATGTGGAAAAGTAGATAATTACATGGATCAGTTCTCTTTCTGCATATAAGTTAAATAAGTAAAAAGCCAGATTGTCCACTGTTGGTTTATCATTATTGTTTATTATTATTATTATTATTATTATTATTATTGCTTTATTTTATTTATTTTATTTATTTTATTTTATTTTATTTTATTTTATTTTATTTTATTTTATTTTATTATTTTATTTTATTTTATTTTATTTTATTTTATTTTATTTTATTTTATTTTATTTTATTTTATTTTATTTCTTATTTTAAATTTTATTTTGTATATGTTTAGAAACCTTGCTCTGGTATATCCATACCTCTGTCCTGAGTCTGAGACTTTACCTACAGCATGTGATAACTCAGATGCCAGTCCTGGTTGACTGGTTGTGGTCCTGACTCCCTAAACCAGGGATTGCTGGAGGCAGAGACAGTGTTTTGGGGAAACTTCACAGCATGCTTACAGAGCTCAGAGGCTCTGTGAAGAGCACCCACTGTGTGCTCCTGCTGTGGCTGGGGAGGCGAATCAGCCAGCACACAGGTATTCCAGGAGATTTTTTTAAAGTTCACATATGTGCCAAAATAGGAATTCTGGAAGTCCACAAACCCATTTTAGGGTTCATGTGCAGGCAGCACACCCTGCCTTGGTATTTCGAGGCTGGTAGTGGTACAGAAGCCTGAATTCAGATGCATGGGGTGGCAGTAAAAGACATGCATTTCACTCATATTTGAGGGCTTATAGCCACATATATACAGTTTATGCCAGCAGATTTAAAGTGGACACATCATAATATAATACACATTTTCAATTACACTTTAAAGATGTTTGTTTTTCCTGTGTAAATGATTGGATCAATGCACTTTCCATTCTAGCACAAAATTGATTAATAACAATAATAAAGAAACCTTAAATTATTCTTTTCCTCCAAATAACATGAGTATGTCATGAAAACAAATAACATTCAACCTTGGAAAAGGTTTTTCTATAATCATTAAATAAATAATAATAAAAAAGCTCACATATACATTACCTTATTGCCTCTTTTTCCCCCTGGGTTCTGATTTAATGAAATAGACCATTTTTCTACACTACTAACTTTCTTATTCCAAGAACACCATGGAAATAGAGACCTATATAACTATTCTTGAAAATATTGCTTCATTTACAGTTCTGAGAAATACTTTTCACAAGAAATCTGATGACAAAGACAGTCAAAACAGGAAAAACAATAGGAAAGTTTATGACGTATAAAATGAATTCTTCAAGAGAATTTCGTTTCAAAATGCCAAGGGTTATAAGTCAACTATATGCAGCACATATTACTATTTATTACCTTGCATTTGGCTGAAATTCATCTCTTCTGACAACCTTGGGTAAATCATGTTACATATTTCATAAAATATGAGTGCTGGACCTTTTTCTGAAGACACTACTTAGTGAGTGAACTCATTGCTATTGGCTGTATCCCAGGTGCCATAAGCTCCCTTAAGACGGGTGCTTCTCAGGTCTTGTGGCAGCTGACTCAAAGAATACGTATTTATAGAAAACATATGCAAAATGTTGATGTCTTGTCCAGTTTTCAGAGTTCACATGGAAAGCTAAGTACAAATCGAGATATGCAAGTTTCACTTTTGAGCAAATTTACTGGGTAAAAGTCTTTTTATTTTTTTATTTTTTATTTTTTTCCATTTCATTTGAATATGTTCAGAGCCCCTCAGAATATACAACTTTATAGTGAATATATTTTTTATTCTTGAAGGCTCATTATTTTACAGTGAGGTTACTGAACCTAGACCACGTAGTGCAGATTACCCAGCATAGTATTAATCAAAATATACATGGCAAATGGGATTCAAAACAGTGCCAAATAGGCATCTGCTTTTAGCAGTGAACAAAAATGCATTTAGCTCCTTTATTAAAAGGTATTATGGGCAATTTATTTTTAAACCATCTCTCTAACACCATTAACTAGCATATAATTTAATGTACTCCCAAGCAACTTGACTTTTACATTTCCTTCAAAACATTAATTTGCTTTTGCAAATTGATGTAAAAGATGCCTTTGACCCCCTGAATGATTCAAACCATTAACAATAAATTAGATTATCCTTTAAAACAAGATCACCATTTTTATTTTTGGATGGGAAAAAAAGAAGACTACCATTGCAAGGAGTGAGATAATATTGCTTACAGAGAAATACAATTCGGAATAGTTGCAATTATTTATTTTTTCCAACCTTATCTATGGCAGTGCTCAGAAATTTTCATCAGAAAATTTGCAGGGTACTTAAATGTTTTTAGCAGATTAAATTAACAAAATTCTGTTTGTTCTCTTTTTTGTTTGTTTTTGGTTTGTTTTTTCTGGGGGGAGGGAGGAGGATTATTTAACTTCAAGAAATGGTCATTATGGTCGTGCCTAATACTCTCTTACTGAAAGAGACTATTAAATGTTACAGGGTACCCTGTAACGCCCTTAAATGTTGCGGGGTACTCTGTTTCCTGCAATTACAGTAAAACAACTCTCTGAGAATGTGCTCTTTTTTTTTTTTTTCTTTTTTTTTTTTTCCACATTTTAAATAATGCAAATAGCAATTTTCCTATTCAAAATAGTATTGCTGAGAAGGAAAAATGTACTCTTTAACTAATGCATATGATGCTGTGATGTATTTGAAGATGCTTAATAATAACTAGTCTTAACTATCACAGCTGGGTTTATTTATATGGTGGTTGCCACTTCAGCCCATGGGGGCTGAGTGGGAGAGATGTCAGAACAAAACACCCAAGTATGTATGATTTGAATTTAGCAGTCATTGCTGAAAGCTGTAGTTATCTCATGTCCTTGTTGTGGGTATGTCCCATGAGGGGAAGAGCGACTTCCCCCGTGGGTTGTGTTACCTTTACGTCCTCCCTCTGGTTCTAAGGATCCACTTGCTAGAATCTAAGATCCTGATACAAAGCCTGTGGAAATCAATGGCAAGTCTCTTATTAAGTTTGACTGAGGCCCTAAGGGTTAGCTTC
>NC_089912.1:3177500-3217500 GCF_040182565.1 Anser cygnoides | reverse complement strand
GCTGTACTGAATGAGCCACATGCAGCTTGGAATCATTCCCTGCACAGAGATGGTGACGGACAAAGATTTGAGCACTATATTTTAACTCTTTAAAAAGAGTTAAACATTTGGAAAACAAAACATACAAACAAAACCCTGCTATCCCCCCCTACTGCCCCATAGGCTTAAATATTCTACATTAAATTTTCCTCATTCTGCACTGATGATTCAAAGTGATGCAAGAAAAAATTCCTCCAGTTGTTATTATGTCCATGTTGTAGTCACAGTGAATGTACTGTCTTCAACAGATTTAAACAAGGATGCACTGAGGTAGGACAAGTACGCTGGTTTTGCACCCAAGTGAGCTAATTAAAGCTAATTCAAGTTTGTACATGTATGACCATTTTTGTTGATGCATTTTATATTTCTGTTTTACGGTCATATCTTCCCATTAAGCAATTTCTCTTAATATTTCACATCACCATTTAAGTTAGAGTAGGGAAATAACTTTTCTCTATAAACATTTTTAATCAATTAACTGTTTTTTTTCTTTTTCTTTTTCTTTTTTTTCTTTTTTTCTTTTTCTTTTTTTCTTTTCTTTTTCTTTTTCTTTTTCTTTTTCTTTTTCTTTTTCTTTTTCTTTTTCTTTTTCTTTTTCTTTTTCTTTTTTTTCTTTTTCTTTTTCTTTTTCTTTTTCTTTCTTTTTCTTTTTCTTTTTCTTTTTCTTTTTCTTTTTCTTTTTCTTTTTCTTTTTCTTTTTCTTTTTCTTTTTCTTTTTCTTTTTCTTTTTCTTTTTCTTTTTCTTTTTCTTTTTCTTTTTCTTTTTCTTTTTCTTTTTCTTTTTCTTTTTCTTCCTTTTCCTTTTCCTTTTCCTTTTCCTTTTCCTTTTCCTTTTCCTTTTTCTTTTTCTTTTTCTTTTTTCTTTTTCTTTTTCTTTTTCTTTTTCTTTTTCTTTTTCTTTTTCTTTTTCTTTTTTTTCTTTTTCTTTTTCTCAACAGAGAAAGACACTAATGCACCACCACAATGTGAAAGAATGTTGAACTGGAATAGGTAAATAAATAAATAGCAACAGATGTTTTATGATAAACGCTTAGGGAAATTTTAATCAAAATGGTACTTTCAATGGCACTTATTTCAATTGCATAAGCTTTGCTGTACACTTTAACAAAATCCCTTTCACTGATTCCAACCATTTGCCTGTCAGAAAAGGAGACAGCTCATAGGTGCTAGAGACAAAATACTACTCAATGAATTGGAGACTTTACATGAGAAATCACTAAAAAGCTTCTTCCTGTTTTTCCCTCCTTTAACAAACAGAAAAGTGGTCATGTTTCCTGTAAAAAGATCATGAACATCTCCCAAATCAAACACAGGACCTGTTCCCTATGACACAAAAATATTTTGCTATTACTTGAAAAAAAAAAAAAAAAACACACCTTATTTTGGGAAACTCTTGCAAAAGTAATATACCATCTCAGATGTATGTTATTGAGCAGGTAGGATTAATTTTGTGTACTGGCAAAACTTAACTTCTGGCATAGCACCGTTCAGTGCTGTGGGGTCGCAGTGCTGGAGCAGATGCTTTGCAAAACTCCCTGTGGAATCCTGGTTAAGACAAAAGGTTCTAGCTATGGGCGCATAACTAATTTTCTTTTTCTTTTTCTTTTTTTCCATTTTACAGACTTGGAAACTGCTGCAGATGGAGCAGCAGTACAATCATAGAACATCAGATAGACTTAAGGACACCGTAACAGTATTTGCTAAGCTATGTCAGTCAAATTCTACTTATAATTTTAAAATTTCTCTCTATATATGTATATATGTATAAATAAACGTATACATTCTTTAAGAAAGTATCGCCACTGACTTGTGATGTTCTTGATCCACGAACTGTTGAAGACTGGGACAGTGTTTGGGGGTGTGTCACTAAAAGCTTGTTCTGCTTTCAGACTACTCTTTATGGATATAATTTGAAAACTGCCAGATACAAAATAATGCATTTGGCTGATCCTTTATCTGGTCTGGAATGGCTTTTCTTCAAGGGCATTAGAACTTTGGTAATCATAATACGCAACATGGACTTTGATACAGGGAAAAGCAGGGTCATAGTAAGCTGCCAGTGCTCATTCCCACAAGCTCTCATCTGCTTGTATGTTCTTTCTACAAGTTTTACAGCTTTGACTCCCCTACAGGCATTGCCTAAACTATCTTCAATGACAGTCACTTGGAGAAATTCCAGCAAAGCATGTTTCCATCAGGTTTTATTAAAAGAAAACATTTCATAGGAAAATTATCAGATATCATTAAACTTCTTGAAGTTCTTTTGGATTGAACTCCTAGCAGTTTCTTTTAAATCTTCCATTTACCATCCAGGTTCTTTTCATGTTTTTAAGTAGGAACCTTTGACGTCAGTTCCACAGGGAAAAAAAAAAGAAAAAAAGAAAAAAAAAAAAAAGGTCCCATCCCTCTTTCTCTCTTCAGTCTTTCCATAGAGCACCTGCATCAGAAGTGTCCTCATAGTTCATAGTTGAGACCAAATAAATAAATAAATAAATAGTCTTCCCATTTCCTTCTACCTTTACATCCTATTGCCAGAACTGTTTCTTGGCTTTAGCCCATATCTCTTCTAATTCATGACTACCACTTTTACCTGCTCGGCAGCTGAACTTCACCACAACCTCTCTCTCACTCCTCCTCCCCAAAGAAAATAAGGGCAGAAAATACCCTGGAAAGTGCTCAAGGATTGAGATAAAGACAGGGAGATCATTCAACAATTATCATCACAGGCAAAACAGGCTCAGCCTAGGGAGATTGGTGTAATTTATTGCCTATCACTAGTGGGCTAGAACACTGAAAAGCTAAAAGCAAACTAAAAACACCTTCCACCCACCTTCCCACCCAGCAGCGGGTCCCTTTTGGAGCAGCTGGAGCTGGCTCCTCTCTGACATGGGGCAGTGCTGGGCTCTTCTCACAGAGGCCGCCCCTGCAGCCCCCCTGCTACCAAATCCATGCCACATAAACGCAAGACAATGACTTTACACAAATATGACAGATTTAGAGAAAGTGTGACATAACTGTAGACATGAAGATCCTGAGGAATGAGATAACATGGCATGAAGCTATCAATACAATTTTTTTTTCTTGTGTTCTTTGTTGTTGCTATTATTAATTTTGCTGTTTCATTATTATTTATTCCTCCAATTTAACTTTAGACCTGAGAACTTTTGCGTTATTATTTATTTATTTATTTATTTATTTATCCCATAGTACCAAGAAAATTAGAAAGATTTTCTTTTCAGTGAATTTTGTGGGTACCTGTTTGGATTTCCCTGGAACATCACTAGCTGCTTAAAATTTCCAAATGTTATAAAGAATATAGATTTAGCACTCAACTAGTCTTACAAGGAAATTGTATGTTCTTCAAAATTATTTTGGAAAGTTAAACAATATAGATTTAATAAGGAAGGAGAAACTGAATGGACGGCTGCCAGAAGTCTAGGATGAAATAGAAGGGCTGTGTAAGAAAGATGGCACGGGCAAAAGAGACATCTTCATGCAGAAACAAGGTGGAGGACCTTACAATATTTCTTTCACTGTTGCTGTAGAAAATGCTTATGGTTGTCTGAGATAAATTCCTTTACTTTCTACAGCAATTTCTGGCATTAACAAAATACCACAGAGCAGCAAACCACCTTTGAAATAGTAGGAATTTTATTTTAAAACATCAAGGCTAGACTACATGCTGAAAAATCATCCACAACATGTGCAACATCGGAAATTCCTACGTCCTTTGTAACCCTTGAGAGAAAGTAAACTATGAACACTACATACCATAAACAATTATTTCCTTCAATTTGAAAGTACATGTTGACCATATCTGGTATCTTTTGGTCTTGATCTCTGAGGATAACAAGATATTTTAAGTGGAGACCAGTACTCACGTCTCATGTCTTCACTCTTATTAATTCCTTGATTTCCTGTCACTTGCAACTAGGCACCAATGTGTTTTGTTTGTTCATTTGTTTGGTTGCTTGGTTTTGGGCTTAAAAAATTACATTCCTCTTTAACTCTTTGTGTATGTATGTGTGTGTACTTTGTGTCTCTTACAGCAAGTGAGGAATGTTTCTTCTGCACATTGGTAGGAAGAATTGACTGAATTGAATCTAGTGGTCCCATAGTTTTAATTCACTTCTTCCCCCTCTAAAGGGGAACTATGCAAAACTGAGGAAAAATATTTTCTCTGTATTGAAAGGAGCTAATAAAAAAAATTAAAAAATCAGAGTTTATTGACAGTGTGATGCTTTCTGAATCAGTTTATAGTCAAAATCAAGATTATTATTTCTTATTTATTTTAAGATGATATGGAGAGTTACATGTTTGCACACACACATATATATAAGTATATATGTTTTTTAAAAATGATACCACTAGTGTTTCCTATCTTTTGTTAACATTAGCAAGAGCAAATGTGTTTGTCTGCTTTTAAAGGTATTGTTCCAGTCCCAAAAATAACTAACAGAAGATGTCATCACATCTTCATTTTTGAATGTGTTGTCATCACATTCTTCAATTGCTATATCCTACTATGGAAGGTGTGGGTTTTTTTTTTTTTTTTTTTTTTTTCTAGATGAGGTTCCAGTATAAGACATAATTTTTTCTTACCACTGAATTACCAAGAAGATGATAGTGAAATGGTGATGATAATAAAATAATGGTGATAGTAAAGGATGACAAATGTTACAAATGTGGAAAGATGGAAAAAAGGAACCAGGATTTTGCCAACCGTTAGTTCTCTTAAAGATAGTTTGAATAGCTGTCAGAAACTCAAGCTCATCTTTCTTTGCCTTATAACTGTAGACAACAGGTTGTCCTTATAAATCTTTAACATATCAGCTTGTTAATGACTTTTTGTGCTGTTAACATACGTTGCACATCCTTTTTTCTGTTAGCAGGACATTTTCATTTTTTTCTCCTTGGACAATTATGTCAACATTCAGACCTGCAATACCCATTGCTAATCAAGTAACTAGATCCCCATGCAGAAATCTGAAATTCACCTACATACAGTTTATTTGCCCAGAATGTTAAAACTTCCAGTTTAACTTGCTTTTCTCAACTTTCCCATGTTTTAAACTTCTTTCCTAATCTATATTTTCTTGAAAAGCTTTTAAGAAAGTAGTTGTAGGAGTATATAATCAATACTGGAAATTTAGATATGCTTTAACTTGCTCTATGAGTGCTCCTTGAATCTGACTGCCCACAAGAAGGACATGGTCCTATTAAAGCGAGTCCAGAGGAGGGCCATGAATTTGACCAGAGGGCTGGAGCACCTCTCCTGTGAAGACAGGCTGAGGGAGTTGGGATTGTTCAGCCTGGAGAAGAGAAGGCTCCAGGGAGACCTCAAAGCGGCCTGCCAGTGCCTAAAGGGGGCTGCAGGAAAGCTGGGGAGGGACTCTTCGTCCCTGTGAGCAATATGTCTGAAAATTCACTTATGATTAGAAATACAGAAAGTGCACTTCTCTTTCTGAAGCTTGTGTAAATGGCTGCCTAGACTCTGGGAATTAATACATGATGATATTTAATTTATGAACTGCTATCTGTTTTGTTTTCATTTGGTTTGTTTTTTATTTTTTTTTGTGTGTGTAGTTTGGAAGTCAAGCCAAAACCAAACACTGGCTCCAATCTCCTCATCCTATTCCAACATTTTCTCAAAAGTTCTCAGAAGGGAGAAAGTTTAAACTTTTAACCAAATCTAAATTTAACTGCCTGAGTTCATTTCTAATATGTGCAAAATTGAATGATATGTGGATATTTTTAGAGTAACCTCAATTATATCTGCAATGAAATCAGTGAAAGTCCAGGCAGGAAATTTTCCCCTTTACATTTGCAATTTAACTTTGATATATATTTCTGGCAATACGTGATTAATCCGCTCAGCATACAAATATTAAATTGACTTCTTTTTATTCAAAAAATAAAATAAAATCAGTATTAATATAAATTTTACTAGAAGTACACCCAAATCGTTTAACATTATTTAATCCTCTTCCAGTTAATTTCCAGATGCTTTTTAATCCCAAGCCTAGGTACTTTTAAGTTAGTATATATGAATTGTGAGACTGTCAGTGTGACAATTGCAGAATTAACGTAAATCAGAGAAATGAGAGGTGTTCGTGATCATGTTCCACTCATTGCTTCTTGATGACATCACTGTCAACCATACAAACCTGAACTCAAGTGATTTGATAGTTACATGGAAACAATGAAAAACACAGTGGGAAGCTTTGTGATCTTGGCTATAATTTTAGGAATCAGTGAGACTGTTTCAAATCATAAGCAAGATAAAATAGAGAAAATACTATGAGATGCTGTACCTGCCAACTCTCCATGGGTGGGGAGCCAGACAATTTTCTGCTGTCCTGTGCAACACCTTCTCCTTTCTGCTTAGTTTCCCCAAGATCAGAGTAGCTCTTTCTCTTCTCACTTTGGTCCCTGCCATTTTTTAACCTGCCTTTTCTGTGAAGTCATTTTTTCTTGGGGTGTGCATGCTGCTGCCAGCATATCATTTAAAAAATGCAGTGTGTTTTGTATTTTTTAAAATTGCTGTGTAGCCACATTGTCAGTCATAAACCTTGTTATATATAGTTCTTTCAGCATAGCCACATGTTGTAAAGCTTTGATTGACAAGAAAGTTTATTCTAAATGGATCTGATGTGTCATCGGTGTAAAATGAGCCTTTTGAATGACATCTTAACGGAAAAAATATTACACCAATCACACAGAATGGGAGCAATAGTACTTGTTCTTACTGCAAGACTACATTAGGTCAAATACCCCCAGAACAAGTGCCTTTGATATGTGCATGTTATCCAATATCAGCTCATTCTGGCCATGCAGATGTCTCTCCAGCTCTCCTGTTGGTCACTGAATAGTGTAAATGTGTTTTTGCTGATTCTTTTCTTTTTGAGGCAGTTTTGTCACAAGCAATAGGCAAGGGTTTTAACACAGAATGGCTGCTTGGCTGAGCCACATTTCTAGTTTAGTTTGTATCTATTGCAAAGAAAAAAACTTCGAATATTCTCTTTAATAACTTGAAATTTTAATAAGGACCTAAGGAACAGTTGAAGAGTGACTGAACTTATATTTAAATTAGGGCTTTGAGAGCTTGGAGATTCTAACTTGGTGAACTCTAATTAAATCCCACAAGGCCATCAGGTCTGCCTCCCTAGCTCTTGATGGTGAAAGAGAGGTCTTCAAAAAGCATCCCTTGACAGTATACAAGTGGGAGGAAAAAAATCCTTCAACCCTTCATGATAGCATTTTATAAAGCAAGAATTCCTGAAGGAGTACCAGAAAAGAGGAACAATAGTTAGAGCATGAAACCGTGAAAAGCTGAGAAATATGTTTTGAGTATTAGTGTAGCAGTCCTCCTGAAATTCAGTTTTGTAAGGTTTTTAAGAAACCAGTGTTTGTACAAATTGTAGTGGACCAGAGACTTTAGAAGGTGCCATAGTGTGTGTTTACATTATTGCTGCTGCATTCTTTTTGGCTTAAATATAATGTAATCTTGGCTGAAGGATTGAAATTCTGCTGCATTTGGTAAAATATAATCAACTTGTTGGGGGGTAATTACTAGTACATAAATAAGTTGTAGTATGTATATTTCAGACTGTGAAGTATAGATGGGTGACTACTAGATGACTTCTTGAAGTTCCTTCCAGCTCAACTTTTTATGATAACTAGAGTTTATGATAACTAGAGTTTCTAGTTATGATAACTAGAGGTTTATTGGAAGCTATGAAGATCTAAATATTTTATTATATATACATATATAGTACTTAAAATATTTTGTATCTGAAAATTTAAATAACAGCTGAAAAAAATAAGCTTCCTTCTTCAGAAAAATATGTATATATTAATCCAATAGCAACAGGTGATGTAAGTCTATTTATTTCCTATTTTACTTCATTTTTCTTTCTTTTTCTAGAGTTGACATGATAATGTCAGAATGATTTTTAGCTTGCCAGACATGAAAATATATTAAAAGATAGCCTTTTCCCTTCAAATATAAAACAAAACACAAGCATTTAAAACAAACAAAACAAGCAAATGAAACCAAGCCAAACCAAAACAGAAACACTGACTCTCTATTTGGAAAATTCGCTATTCTTTCCACAGAATATAAATTTTCATGAAATATGACAAACTTCCATTGAAATAACATAATCACACATGTCCATTCCAATAAAGCAGTTTTATGTATGGCCATATCAGTTCTTCATACAGGTGAAATGCTTTCCTGTTCTTAAGAAAATACCTCCAGAATTGATTTGAAAATCATGATTTAGTTGGCTATCTGTTGGTTATCAAGTAGTTAGCAATCTGTAAAAGTTGTCCTTGGATGTTATTTACCATTTTTCTTCCAAAGAGATCCTACAACATATTTTGCCTTCCTTGCTGTATTCATAAAAACCTTTTATCATGATAGTGTCAGTGGTAACTCACCCCAACTTAAGAAATCCCATTCTTTTTCTGAGCATTTTCTTCTAAAAGCACTTAATAAATTCACCATTAAATTATTTCTGTTCTTGGATCTATGAAATCATATTATTAAACTGAATATGTGCATCTTTTTTCTGGGGAAGGTTTCAGAGTGTATATATATATATATATATTTATAGAATTGATCTAATCAGAAGACCTACAACTGTGTTCTAACTGAAGTCTATTTTTGTCTACTTACATAGCATGAGGCATTACAGACATATCAATCTCATCCTAGAATTAATTATTTTCAATGAGATGATATGAATTGTTTACAGTGGTTTCACTGCAATTCTATGTGCTGATAACTAAGTTCTCACAAGTTAAGGCAGTCCTATATTTCCTTACATAAAGAATACCAGTGATAACAGAGAAAAAAAAATCTTACTTTGAAAAGGAGTTATGACTGTTAAAACCAGACGTAATATCTATAACATAAGTTATTCTGTAAATAATATAGTACATATAGTTTTTTATTTATTGCTATGTAAAGACATTGTAATAAGTCAAATTCTAGGTAAACAAATGTAATTTATGAATTGCTTTTTTTTTTTTTTTTTTTGAGTTTGTGTAACTTTCTGAGTGGCTTTTCATTAAGCACCTGAAATACCAGAAGATAACAAAGTAAATAAACCAACCAGTACAAAAAATAAATTAATATAAAAGAGAATTTGTCAGAATATGGTATTAGTTAAAACAGTATAACTCCAGAGTGTCAAATTAAGTTTTTGGAGTTGCATCAAGAAACTGAGAATTAAGTTAGGACCAGGTGCACACTGAGAATGGGTTTCATTTTGTTATTGTTAGTGTACAAGGCTGATTTTCTTTTAATAACCCATACATCCTCATTGCAGTTCAGCTCTGGTACATTTTAAGGAACTTATTCATTTGTATAACCTCACATACATAATGTACAGCTATAAGTATTTATATTTTATGGAAGAAAATGTGTTCCTCCATCTTGAACAAGATATATGGGAAAATACTCAAAAGCTTTATATTGTACCTTTGTAGCTCCTGTCAACTGTATGCATCAAAAGAAGATTAAAGTGCAGTATGTCTTTTAGCTTACTTAAAAATCTAGACAGAATCATCCTTGATGTTTTTCTTAATACACCTATGACCTGAAAGAGATATTGAACTACTATACACCACCTTTGTTCTTGAGTATGAGATGCAAAAGTATTGTTTTTTTTTTGGTTTTTTTTTTTTTTTCTCTTTTGAACATTTTTTTTTTTTTAATGAAAGTGTTGCAAAGGCTTTCATGGTTTTGTTCTGAAGTGGCAGTACCCATTCCTTGGATATAAAAGTAACAGGTATGAAATATGAAGGTACCTTTAAGTTGTTCTCTGATCAAAGCTCTGCACATTGATCAAGTGCATTAGGAGAAAAGATCCATTTTTAGGGATGTTAATATGTTTAGCTTGAACTAACTCTGATCTAAGGCTTGTGAATTACAAACTGGGTAAACTGTTTTCATAGAACTATTAGTTCCTTTGGTTCCTCTGCCTGTGGAAAGTATAAAGAATAACTCAGAACTATAGACCACTTGTCGCACTTCAGTACAAGGAAGGCATACTAGTTTTATTAAGGTTACAAATTCTACCTTCCCTATTATAATTTTTTTTTTCAAGCAGTGATTAAAAAGGTAATCAAATAATCCCTGTATAGCTTATTGACACAGACAATAAATAAATAAATAAATAAATACAAAGAAAAAAAATTATTTGTTTCAACACAGAGTGCTTATTAATTGGCTTTTCCTTGGTGAGATAGTGCTATACGGGCTTTCTTCTGCCCAGGATGCCTGTTGCTATTGATTTATTAAGTCCTAAACAGCTTAAGACCTCCCTGTCTAAAAGCGCTCCTCTAACTTTATGATGTTACTGCAGCTGAGATCAGGAGCTGCACTCACACTGGAATCCCCTTATTTGAAGGAAGAATTCCTGTGTGATAGAGCATTCCTGATGTGGGGACACATTTCGAAAGGCTTCTCCATGTTTGACCAGAGGTGGTACGGTGCATGGCTGTCTTTTAGGGTGCACAGTGTGAATGCTTGTAGGAAGGGGCGAGGGAAACAAAGAAGAGGCTTGGTTATGGTGAGTTGCTGGATCTCTCTTGCGCTGAGATTTGCTAGCTGGGTTTGCCACTAGTATGATCTCATTTGTTTTGGTAACTTGATCATTTGTTTTTCCAATCATATAAGTGTCACTTGGAAGCTGCTTTAGAATATACTTACAGATTTAACAAATAACTTTTATTAGTCAGACTTATTAAAGTCTGACTAACAGTCAGACTTTAATAGATGTCACTAAATACTGTAGAATTTTTTATCATTATTATATATATATTTTTTTTCTAGTGAGTAATAGTAATATCAAACATCTGTAGGAAATGTTTTGGAAGATTTGATGACACCATTTCAGAATCATCATTGTCTTGTGTTTTCTTTTTGGCTTGTACTTTTATGTATTTGAAATAAAGACAGTAATGGATTGACATCTCTTTCCATCTCGATAGATAGAAGGTTCTTTACAGGATGAGCAAGTCTGACTGGAGACGTCACGGAGATCCGGTGTTCTCAAAATGCTGTGTCTGGCATTATGAAATATTTCTTTGATTATGATTTTGCCTGTTGGAAACTGGTGGTTCTGTCTTAACTGTTACTTTAAATGAATTTTAATTGTCCGCATCAAAACATTCCAGTGAAAATAAGAACTGGGAAGGCTGATATCATTCTGCCGAGTATCTTTGTTCCAGAAAATCTCCAGACTGCTTACCATGTGTACTGGGTTTACATAACAAAGTTTGGGTATCAGAGGGGCTGCAGGGGCAGCTTCTGTGAGCGGAGCCCAGTAGCTACCCCATGTCAGAGAGGAGCCAGCTCCAGCTGCTCCAAAAGGGACCCGCTGCTGCCCAGAGCTGGGCTGTAAGCGACTCTGGTTGGGCCTCTGGAAGAGCAGATTGAAGAAAGGGCAAAACAAAAATCTGTGCTACAGCAGCTGGGAGAGAGGGATGAGAAGCAGCCCTGCAGCCCCTGAGGTGAGCGAAGGAGGGCAGGAGGTGCTCCAGGCAGGCAGCAGCAGTTCCCCTGCGGCCTGTGGAGAGGCCCCTGGTGGAGCAGGCTGTCCCCCTGCACCCACGGGTCCCACACGGAGCAGATCTCCACGCTGCAGCCCATGGAGGAGCCCCCGGTGGAGCAGGTGGATGTGGCCTGGAGGAGGCTGCGGCCCACGGAGAGCCCCCGCAGGAGCAGGCCCCGGGCCGGAGCTGCAGCCCGTGGAGAGGAGCCCACGCAGGAGCAGGGGGTCTGGGGGGAGCTGCCGCCCGTGGGGGACCCGTGCTGGAGCAGTTTGCTCCTGGGGGATGGATGGACCCCGTGGTACGGAGCCGTGTGGGAGCAGTTCCTGAAGAGCTGCTGCCTGTGGGCAGCCCCCCCAGGCTCAGTTCGGGAAGGACGGCATCCCGTGGGAGGGACCCCACGGGGAGCAGGGGCAGAGGGGGACCCTGAAGGAGCGGTGGAGACAAAGCGTCAGGGACTGACCGCAGCCCCCAGTCCCTGTTCCCCTGCGCCGCTCACGGGGGGGGCATAGAGGATGGTGGGTGGGTGGACGGTGTTTTTAGTTTGCTTTTAGCTTTTCATTGTTCTAGTCCGCTAGTGATAGGCAATAAATTACATTAATCTCCCTACGCTGAGCCTGTTTTGCCTGTGATGATAATTCGTGAGTGATCTCCTTGTCCTTATCTCAATCCTTGAGTCCTTTCCATTGTATTTTCTCCTCTTTTTTACTTTGACAAGGAGTGAGAGACTGGTTTTGGTGGAGTTTAGCAGCCCACCAGTGTAAAACCACCACACCATTCAACATACTATTACTGCTGTGCAGTGTGGAAGCATGTGTGCAGAAAAAAAAAAATAAAAAAAAAAATCAGAAAAACTTGTATTTTCATTCCTCCTTCTATAATGTCCGTTTCAAGGTATGAATGCCACCTTCCTACATCTATTGTTTAAGCGGATTAGGTAGTCACATTCAATTTTACAAAAAGAAGCAATTTGTGAACTGAGAAAAGCCTTTCAGCAGAACATGTTCATTCATTTAAGTTTCCCTGCAGGTTTTGGACATCTGACTATGTGTAGAGCTCAGTAATTGTGGCTCAGGAGCCAGTGTGACCACTTTCACTCTAACTCACTCTTTGGCACTGCAGGGGAAAGAGCTGATCTCTTTGGAGAAGAGCTTGAAATACCTGTTCCAACAGAAAAGCAGCCCAGATGCATTGGATTTGCTTAGATTTGAACATAATTGTAATATTTTTAACTGACCCCCAGAAGTATTAGATCACCTTGATAAAATTCATCATAGTCAGATTTACAGACTATTTCCTGCATGTTCCCTTATTAGCCACAGCTATTTTCTTCAGCTTGGCAGAATATATATTAATTTAACCCACTCATAATGAGACACACATAAGAACTTGTCACTCAAAGTGTAGATCTGCAGAGGATTCTCCCTTCAGAGAACTTTGGTTGCAAAGGAAAATTCTCTTTGTGGCTGATAATAGTGATTCCTTTTAGTAGTAATGGATTGGGAAGGGGTAAAAACATGGTATTCAGGATATCCCAATGCACTGCCATACAAATTAAATGTAACAGAAATGCTTGGGTTTAGGATGCATTTAAATAGATAGTACCAAGGACATGAACGCACCAGTGTGCCTTAAAGCTGAAAGCAGTGGAAGAATCCTAAATAATGAGATTTCATAGAAAATTCTTGTTCCTGCCTGCACCACATCAAGACTTTCATTTCCCACTAATTCATCCACACATTCGGTAAAGTAACTAAAAATGTATTCTGAATATTTTTATAACAATATTTTTCTGTTTAAAAGAAAAGACACTGCCAGACACCACCATCTGTTGTGTAGACCTACAGAATATGCGTCTGATGTCTGTGAGTTGCTGTCTTTTATATCCTCTTATATAATTAAAGATTTCAGCCCTTAGTGATGCCTCCTTCTCCACCTAAAGAAGGCCAAGTGTAAGTTTACCCAAAGTATATTAATCACTTTCCTGCTACTCACTGATAAGAGCAGTGCTCTGTACAGTTAAAAGCTATTAAATGTGTCTATTCAGAGGATGTTTAAAATCCTCTGCTGAGCACTTGGCTAAAATCCAAAATTATTACCATAATACCTCCTGAAATGAGACAGAAAACATAATGTATTACAATTGATAAGTGCATCATTTGTACTGTAGATTTAGTTTATTTTGGAAATATATTTAAATGTTTTATTTGTCTTTTACACACCCCAGATTAAACTTTTAGTATACTTTTGGCTAACAATATTATATGAATCAAAAGAAATATGTATAATGCAAAAATGTGTTATATCAACAGAACATTACATTTGAAAAGGTTTAGAAGCTGCACTATTGATCCAGTGTAATTATGGCTCTGTAAATGTACTACAATAATTGGACACAATCTAATGAAAAAGTATTTCTATATTTTCAGAGGTGACCATGGGTTTCAACTATTCCAGACCCCTTCTTCCCTGGTCCTCTCCCACTGCTTCTCCTGTTGGGTTCCTTGAGCTGGAATTACAATCACAAGCAATGGGAGCACGTGTGTCCTAACTGGGTTAATTCGAATGTTATGTTGCCTATAAAAATTATTGAAATTGTTCATTCATAATTTTGACAAAGAGCTTCTTTTTTTTCCCTACAAAGAAAAAAAAAAATTTGTAACTTTGAAATAAACTTCCAGTTGACTTTTAAAAATTGAAATATATTTCAATCTTATTGTTATTAATATGCAAAATATCTTTGGTGGAAATCACTACATATATATATATATATAAAATTCCTATTAAAAATGGCATTTTCAATTATTTGCAACTGTAGTTGTCTAGTTTCAAATACTTCAGACTACCAAAGCAAGAGATCAAGTTACTGAGTCTATTGTAGCCAGCTGGATGCCTTAGCTGCTGTGCTGGAGCTATGGGCTCTTCTCCTTTGGACTCATGACTGCTGCTCTCTATGTGCATAGTAGTCCAGACTCAACAGGAAGTGCCTACAATGATTTTGCTCAGAATACCTCAAACTCAGTCTGTTAGAAGTGCTTCATGACACAGGATGGGATTTCAAGATATACTATGCTACAAACACTGTAGGATGCAGCCCTCCTGCTTCTGAGAGGGTGTCCCTGCAACTATGTTCGATGATATGTGTGCTGGTAAATCCTGTCTAGAAGCGTAGAACTTACTTCCTACATCTAATACCAATTCTACAACTACAGCAGGATTACAACAAGCATCTGAATGTTTATTCTTGGAAAGGCTGTCTCCTGCTGTTGCTTTCAGACTTAAATGCCTGCATCTCCAGTGAGGTTGCTTCTGTGTACAGGTTGAATATTAAACACAGATTTAAATTTTTTTTTTTTTTGTCCAGAGTGGATGTACAAATCATAGATAACTCCTAATTTTTTTTCAGTTTTCTCAATTTTCATTTGAGAGATCACAGTTCAAATTACTGAGATTATTTTCCTAATGCCTTCCAAGTGGGGACCTTTGATAAGCACAGGTGATCTGAATCTCACCAAAATTTAAGTGGTTTTCTCTACAAGAAGGCAACAAAAAATGAGATTTATTTTAACCACAGTCTTTCTTCTTGCATACTTGTCATTATAATAGTTACCATTATTGACACACTTGTCTTGGATTACAAGTGATTCAAGAACATATGTATTTGTTCAGAGAGTTTTTGCTCAATTAATAAAAATAACATGAACATGTTTGTGATTTTTTTAAAGCTCATTTTTATTAAAATCGTATTTTTGGCCCAAATATAGTCGGACAGCACCCTTTAAAATAATCTTATGTCTCTCATGGAAATTTCTGGAATCAAACTGAAATGCTTAATTGCCTTTGAGATTATAGTTTCTGAACTTCAAAGGTTTGAACTAATGATGTTCCTTTACTTAAAGCACTCTTTCTTTTGCACAGGTCTAAAATTCCTTCTGAGATTAGGTTTGAACAGCCTAAATGCAGTTGGTGAAAGAAGATATTTGTAAAATACACCATCAGTATTGATTCTAGCTAAAAAGTCATATTTTATTTCCCTGCTGGTTACATTGTGACCTTTGTTAAGCTGTCATATAAATTACATTTGTCTTTATAATACCACGGCTAACCACAATGCAGATTTTGTCGTTGGATAATTGTATTATATATTGGTCTACGTCTGAATTAACTCTCAGCTTGGGACAGATAAAACTTGTAATATCCAAGTTTGGTTAAATTCTGATTCTTCATTTCAAAGTTCTGACTATATAGAAGCAAATCAGCTATTTCTGAATGAACATGGAACATCCTTCTGGTATTTTAAGTGGCTTTCTTTGGTCTGCCTTCTGACTTACATGTAATAGATCTTTTGATTAAGATTGACATCTATAGCGAAAAAGACTTAAATTGAGAGCTCAAGTGGTGATTATTGTTAACTTATCTTCTAGGAAGATCGTCTTCTACTCAAGGGTTACAGAAATAAGAACTTGCACAATGGCCAGATGTCACATTAGCATATGCAAATCCATCCTACTCACACAAAGCTATTCACCGTAAGTGTGACTAGCTGCAGCAGACTTGCTAAGACTGTCAAAAACAACCACTGTTGATGGTGTTGGAACAAGAGTAAATGGTTAAAGGGAAAACAGAACCACGAGAAATCCCAGGTCTATAATGATGAAGTACGCCACTCAAGAAAAATTGATCCGTAGCTTCAGGGTGCTGATCCCATGAACTGTGTTGTTTGTAAGTGCCAATACAGTAGATGATACAAGTTGGAAAGGTGACAGAACAGTTTGGTTGCATGACCTGGTTTTAACTGGCAGCTTGTTGTGGCTGCTTATCACTGTCTTCTGTGTAGCGCTTCAAGTCATCGCCTCTTATGCTTCCTGTGCAATTGGAAGTGGTTTGCTGATGATAACACTGACATCAGTCTTGTGCCCCTGCCCTATATCTCCCATTTTTTTTGCAGCTTACAGTGTGTTGGGACAGAGATGCAACTCAGTCCTGTCTACCAATGGTCTCTCTGGCCACTCTGCTGAAGTTGGTCAAGCTGTACAAGCTTACTCCAACCACTTCCTGCAACTTTGTTCTTCAGAAAACAAAACCTTCCTCCTTTCATTACTTGTCTATCATTTTCCAGCCTCTCCTGTGAGAGGGGTGTCAGGCAGTCACTGCAATCTGTATTTTAGATGTTTACAATTAGATGGGGAAACTAAAATTTCACAGCCAAATAATTAAATACCATGTTAATGAATTCTGTTAGTCATATTACACTGAATCATATTAAAGTGCTTAACCATGTGCTTGAAGGAAAGAAATATTTAAAGTGAGTTCTGGAAATATTCTGAATACTAATTAATTTGTTCAGAAATCCTACTTTGTGTTAGTTTGATGATATTAAGAAGTAATGCTAATGTTATGTCTTATCCTATTTGTCAATTAAGGGGAAATTTATGAAGTGGTACTCCATAGACTCTGCTGAACATAGATATTATGGCTGTGAACTGCATCTTTGGGTCTTCAGGCACATCTATTTGAGTACGCCAAAGCTGTCCAACACACACCTTTCACCACAGGTTTTTACCAAGTTTCTGCAGTGGCCCTCTCTTTGACACTGGAACACTCCTATAATTGGGGAAACCCCATTATTAATGACAGCACCTGTGGAGAAGGACAAAGCAGCTGTTTTGAGGGTCTGTAGATAATGTTTCAGCAATAAGAATATTCATGTGCAATCCCTCAGGTGCTTTCAGCATGACATTTCCTTTTTTAAAAAACAACAACAACAAAAACCAACAACAACAACAAAAAAAACTTCTGTCAGAATTGTATGCTTTAAGTGATTAGAGAATCATGTTATTGTCCTTCAATTGGAGACTAACCCTTTCTTCCTTCCTCCCCTCTCCCTGTCCATGGGGCAATAATAAGGGTACAATAACAATATAAATAAAAACTGGGATGACTATTTTTTTTTTCTCTTTGTCTCTCTTTTCATTTATGGTGATTTTGCAAACAAGACTTGAAAATAATGTGCAGCAGTCCTGATCTTGTAAAAAGATAAACATGGCAAAAGCATAGGGATCAAGTCCTTCAGGCAATACACAGGCAGATAGTGAATTTCTACTTTGATACATGTGAATCAAGATGTTCTAAGAAATAGATTTCATACTGGGTGAAAGGAGATAGTATTTAAATAGAGGCTGAAACAAAGGTAATGCATACTTACTATTGTCAGACTATTACACCTGATCTTTTCAAAATGTCAGTAATGATATTTTCTTGTGATAAAGTGCTGTACTGACCTGAAGAGTCTTTGGATCTTTGCTTTTATACCTTAGGGTAACTTTTCACACATCATAGGTTTCCAAGAAGACAAAAAAGTAGAAAAATTACTGAAAGCGTTCATTTTATTTGTCCAACAGAAAGGACACTATCCTGTGCTCTGTTGTTTTTGTCCAAAGTTTGGCCAAAACACTTGAATGTTTATTTATATTAATTTTATAACAAGATAAATAGACAAGACACAGCTGTTTTGCAGAACTGACAGGCAGATAAAAAACAAATATTCACATAAATGCTCCAACACAATATCATGGTTTTGGCTGGGATAGAGTTAATTTTCTTCATACAGGCTCATATGGTGCTGTGTTTTGGATTTATTATGAAAATAGTGGTAATGACATTGTCACGTTCCAGTTGTTACTGAGCAGTGCTCACGCAGAGCCAAGGACTTTTCTACTTCTCATGCTGCCCTGCCACAGAGCAGGCTGCGGGTACACAAGGAGCTAGGGGGGACACAGGCAAGACAGCTGACCCAAACTGACTAAGGGGATGTCCCATAGCATGTGGCGTCATGTTGAGCAATAAAAGCTGGGGTAAAGAAGGAGGAAGGAGGGGCATTCAGAGTGATGGTGTTTGTCTTCCCCAGAAACCATTCAGGTATCAAGATGAGGATTTTTAGGGTAAGGCAAGTAATCATATAGCTGTGAAATAGAAATCCAGTAATTTTTGTTATGTGGCTGCTACTGAAGAGGAATAGTATCTCACAACAGCTAATGGTCTGTGTGAATGAATAACTTTTCTAGCTTAGTCCACATATCTTACATGTAGTTGGAGTTAAGATATTTGGAAAACCAGACATTTTTCTGTAAAAATCTACCCCCAATCCCCCCTCCCCCCCCCCCCCCCCCTTTTTAATAGTGACTCTATTTAGGAGCTTAGAGGATGTTTCTAATACCTGTGACAGAACCTTTAAACCTTCTTTGACATAAGCACAAACATGAGATGAAAATATTTGTCTCCTTTGTAGAAGATGGTTTCTTTGCAGAAGTTGGTGGGAACTCTAGTGGTTGCTAGAGTACTTAGAAATGAATAAATTACTTCTCCCTCTTACCAACAGGACAAAAACAAACAAACAAACAAACAAAGATGAAAGAGTACATGTAAATTTTATGCTTGTTTGTTAACTGTATAACTTGTTTTCTAACTATACAAATATTAATTGATATTATTGTATCAGTTATATAGATATATATTAATATTAATTGATTATAACAGTTTTATACTTTATCAGAGTCAATGCAAACAAGGCTTTTTATGTAAATGAACTTTGTATGAAATTGAGAATTGCTTGAGTGTTGATAGCTAGAGGAGGTTTTGTGGTCATGCTTAAGGTTACGTGGCCATTTCTTATAAGGGTGAATCACAGGGTGAATTGTTATGAACTGGCAGAGAAACTGAAATGTCAAGGTGTTATGAAGCTGTAATGGTATTCATCATTCTAAATCATATTTAACATATTTAACAGTAACTTATCTCTAAAATTAGATCCAGGAATCACAAATCAGGAAAGTATAAGAAAAATTTCATCCCATTTGATAGCGACTTAAATTAAGAGATGCACGTTCTCCTTTATTATAAATATATCACACTTCTACATCACGTAAGTTTGGTTGGCATGATACATTTCCATCAACCAATTCAAATAATATTAGTATTTAAATGTTTTTCAGACTATCTTAGGGCAAGTGCAGAAGTGTATGAAGGACTTTTGCAGAGAAACTTTTCCAGTTGTCACTTAGGTATTATTTATGGATTAGCAATCAATTTCCTTTTATGGTTTGACTGAAATCTTTCACCTTCCTTTTATTTTATTTTTTTTTCCCCATGTTCCTTAGAAACTATCGGAAGTGACACCAAGTGAACTGGGTTCTACTTGTGGCTTTACGTAGTTCTGTCCATAACTTTGATCAATGTTACCTTTCCTCAGCTATCATCTTAACCTTAAAGCAATGGAGTTTTGTCAAGTAAACTCCCAGGATGCCTAAGCAGAGGCTTGTCTGCACCCACATGCAGGACTAGATGGGCATTAAGCTTCTTTCTTACACATATAAAGTTGAACTCTACCTACATCATTGTCAGGTCCTTGATTTGAGAGGCATTTAAAGAATACAGCTTTTAGATAAGTCATTACACAAAAATGGATAAGTTAACCTCCTTCTTTCTCCTTCTTTCATTTTTACCCCAAATGCTCCTGTCTGAGCAGATTTGAGTCACAACCCTCCAGAAGAGCCACTAAATGAGAGATTGCAAAGATAGAAAACAAGAACAGTTCTTGCCATGTCAGTGCCTTTAGCACAAAGCTCTGGATACCAAACTAAAGAATAAATCAGCATAAGACAGAGACTCATAGAATCACAGAATCACAGAATATTATGAGTTGGAAAGGACCCACAAGGATCACTGAGTCCAACTCCTGGCTCCACACGGGACAACCCAAAAATCAAACCACATCTGCAAGAGTGTTGTCCAAATGCTTCTTGAGCTCCAGCAGGCTCAGTGCTGCGACCATGTCCCTGGGGATCCTGTCCCAGTGCCCGACCACCTCTGGGTGCAGAACCTGTCCCTACCACCCAGCCCTCCCCTGTCCCAGCTCCATGCCATCCCCTCGGGTCCTGTCGCTGTCCCCAGAGAGCAGAGCTCAGCGCCTGCCCCTCCGCTCCCCTCGTGAGGGAGCTGCAGGCTGCCATGAGGCCTCCCCTCAGCCTGCTCTGCTCTGGGCTGAACAAACCCAGGGACCTAATAGTTTCTCTGATAATTTAATGTCCTTTTTACACTGTGGTGCTCAAAACTGCACACAGTGCTCAAGGTGAGGCTGCACCAGTAAGAACAAAGTGGGACAATCCCTTCCCTCGACTAGCCAGCAGAGCTGTGCCTGATGCACCCCAGAACATGGTTGGCCCTCCTGGCTGCTAGGGCACACTGCTGGCTCACATTCAGCTTTCTGTTGACTAAAACCCCCAGGTTCCTTACTGCACAGCTGCTCTCCAGCCTCCTGTTCATACATAAAGCCAGGGTTGCCCCATTCTAGGTGCAGAATCTGGCAGTTGCTCTTGTTGAGCTTTTTATTGTTGGTGATTGCCAGCCCTTTAAGATCCCTCTGCAAGGCCTCTTCACCCTCATGGAGTCAACAGTTTCTCCCAATTTAGTATCATCTCTGTGCTTACCCAGGAGTTTGGAAAGAAAAGATACCTATTTGCACAGCTCTTCTTTATGCCCTGTAACTGGTGACTCAGGGAGTCTTCTGAGAGGAGAACATGAAGAAAAAGTCCCATTACACAATGACCTGTGCATAGTTGTCCTGTGCACCAGGTGGTCTGATCATTAAGGAATAGATAAAGATGACGTAGGGCGGAACAGTCTGTCTGCATCCTCCCTGCCAGGATTCCATGTATGTGTTCCTTGGTGGTGAATTTGAAATTGTTTTTAACTTGCTAGTTCATTCCTACCTGGATGCCATTGTTTTAACACCCTTCAATTTTGCCCATACAGCTAATTTCAGGTCACAGTGTACTCTTGAACTCGACAACACTAATAACTGGTTTACAACATTTTTGCACAGGTTTGTTGGCATCCTAGAGACCCCTGAGTTGTGGTAATGTGCAAGTGAATTCCATGCAAGTATTTGCTGTTTCATAGCTCAGGAGCTATGTCTCAATGCTCTCAGTACATTCTTCAGCATAAAGTATTTGTTTAGAAGTAGTTATAAGAAAGTTACATGTCTAAATTCTTAAGAACTTTCAAAGCTAAATGTTGTTTTCTTGCTTTCCTGGAAATAACCTGGGTTGACGAAAACAGCTTTAAAATTTCTCAGTGGTTCAAGCCTGAAGGTAGTAAGAGCAGAGAGTTTGGTTTCACGGAAACGGTTACAGTCTGTAGAATTACATGAATGTTCCTAGTTAAATTAGGACATTAGGCTCTTTCATAAACCTAAAATAAAAGAAAAAAGAAAAAAAGGATAAAAACCAACCAAACACCAACAACACCAAAAACCACCACCACCACCAACAACAACAACAAAGTTTTGCATATACTCTTATAGATCTTCTAAATATTTAAAAAAAAAAAAAAGATTATAGATGGTTGAACAGTATTGGTAGTTAATGCTATTAAATGTCTTGAACAGTTTCTGTGTTAATGTAACTGGTAACTTGAAGCAGGTCAATGACAGTTGAGTCTGCTCAAAACAGGTATGTAGTAGCTATAGCAAATCATTTTCATGCATTTTTAACTTTTTTTTTCCTTTTTTTTTTTAATCTGTCTTTTCTTTTCTCCTTTCCAGTCCATCATAGGCCAGCTTCCCTGCACACGATTATTCGACATTACTCTGTATGTCAATACAAAAGCTTCTCACAGGTGATATAGTTGTTCCTCTAAACATTGTTTTATTCCTTTCTACCTGATTGCCTGTTTAGGCTGAGTCAGTTGCTTACTATGGTGAAGTTGACGGTTTTGTTGCTGCAGAAGGTCAAAACTCATATTCATTTTGCATTAAAAAGAAGCTGGTAAAATATTTCTGTGGAAATCGTAAAATTCCTGTGAATTATTTAGGCAGGACTTTCCTGTTCTTTCCTCCATACACATGCTTGTTTTCTGACAGCTGTAGCTCTGACAGAACACATATTTACAGCACTACAGAAAATATACAACTATTTTTGCAGTTGTAAGTTCAGGGACTATGGTAGGAGTATGAACTCTCACTGATGCATTTTAATGAAGAATCCAGAATATGCTTGTTGCAACATTTGAATAGATTTTGGGCAGTGTCAAATGATAGCTATCTCTAACGTTGTCAATAGTAAAGACAATTTGGATTCCATTTCAATTAAACAGAAATTGAGACATGTCCTTGGCTTGTGCTTTCAGTTCACTTTGAGTGGTCTGAAAAATTCAAAGGAGTGGTACTAAATTATTTCTTTGCATAAAATTCAGCACAAAATGCAAGGGTTCGATTAACATACCCAATAAAGCAGGTACAGCAATGGTGGTTTCCATGAAAGTACTACTTATAAATGCTTGTTTTTCCATCATGTAACTATCTGTAGTGCTTCAGAAAAAATGTGTGAAAATGCATTTGGTATTGCAAAAAAACATTCCTGCAACATTAAATCTGATATTCATAAGCTCTCATAGAAATCTTTCTCGCTTTTTTGTGTCTTTCATTAGAGGAGACTTTGTTCTGTTGAACAAAGGTGCTTTGCTCTGTGAAATGAAGTGATTAAGGAATGTTCTTTAATCAACTGAGATGCACAAAAATGATCATCATTATCAATAAGGAGGATGTTACTTTACAACATTTATGACAAGCTTTCTGATGTCCAGTAGGAAACATGCCTTAGATCTGTGGTGCTGTTATAATGGTATTTAGTGGATTATGCTTTTTTTGTAAGGTAAGCAAGTTTTTAATTCACTGCATATGTCATTTAAGAATACATTTCCTACAAGCAATAAAATGCTTAAAATGTTACAAATTGGTAGAATCTGCTTAGGTTCAGCAACATTTTTAGGACAATAAATAAGTAAAATCAGTTATATAGAGATAAAACAAGCAAACTTTTTTTTTTTTTTTTCCCCCTAAACTGTTCCAATCAGGCATCAGGATGGGAGTAACACAAATTATTCATGTGCAATTTTTATTTACCTACATTGCTACCTGATAGAAGCAATTTCCTTTCCCTTTAGCAATTCTCTTTGACTTTAGAAGCTTTCAAAGACTATACTTAAAAAAAATAAATAAAATAAAAAAGTATATGTTGTGTATGGAACTTAAGGAATGTCCAATAAGAAAATACTTTGTAAGCATATGTATCTCTTCCAAATACTGTATGGTGCTGCTAGTGGAGAATGAAGAACATTCTTGCACTCCAGAGTAAAATGGATCCAGATGTGCAGCCAAATTCGATTGCAAACCTGCTATCTGCAGTGCACACTTCCTTTATGGTGCTTGGCTTTTCATGAATTGTTTACTAATACAGGTTATGCAACTGCACATGCAAACTTGAAGTTTTGTGTGGAATAGCTTTTAAAGCTTATATACTGCTGCTTTGTTGGTATTACATGCACATATGTGATTTTTGTGATATTTGCTACCTAAGGGACCAGACTCTGACACCTTCTGCAAATTGAAAGATGAGAACTATTTGCAGTGTGAGGTGCTAATTGCGTATTTTGTTAACTTTGCTGGAAATATGGGTGACAGAATCAGAATAAAGGTTCCAATTCAGGAAAAAAATGCATATATTTCATTCTAAACGTGTGTTAAATCTTTTTTCACTTTAATTAGAATATCTATGCACTGAAAATAAAGTCCATGTTTAAGTTGATTGTGAAACTGTGTCCTACACAACTATTCCTCCATTTATTTTGCTAGTCCCATCCATCCTTATTGTTCCATAACAGCTCTTTGATACTCTACTAGCTACTCTATATTTCAAAAATGTATCTCTTTTGGAAAATAATGTAACAGAGTTTTGAGATTTCTTTGGTTTATAAAAGTACCATATATTATAATTTAAAAAGTAGATCAATTACATTTATCTCACAAGCTACTGAAGGAATCTATAGATGTCAATACAGCAATATCTGCATTCTAAAAATTAAAGATTGCTTCCCTTCATTGTTTTTTTTTTTGTTTGTTTGTTTGTTTGTTTCAACAAAGGGATTTTGCAGAAGATTTTTTTTTTGCTGTTGTGCTCAGGGCTGTGGCTGATTTTTTTGGCTCTCCTTCTTGTAGGTTGAGCTGCCCATAACAAACAATTGAGTGAGAGCAATGACATGACATTGCCTGCATTTTCTGTGCACTTGGCAGAGTTTTTTTCATTTTGCATGTTGTTGGCTGTGCTGTGAGATAGCACAACAGAGCCCTTTGTTATGCTCTCAGCTGAGCTGTTTATATGTAGTGACTCTGCTAAGTGCTGCTTCCTCTGCTGGTGTTCTTCCATGAAGTAGTCTGCCCCAAAAAGAGGGAATTATTGATGCTGCTCAGCCCTGGGTATGTTGCAGTTGAAGGTGTTACAAAGCTCACATTACATGTTATTTTCAGTCAAAATAAAAGATATGGCCCACAGTTTTCTAAATAACGGAGACATAATTTTATTCTCCTATCAGTGGAAAGTAGAGCCTCCCAGGGAACTCCTGAGGAAGCTCGGCTGCTTTGCAGTTGTCCTGAAGAGAGAGGTATGAGCTGTGCACTTGAGTCATGGCTTGTAGAAGCCCATTATTAAACCTGTCCACCACTGGCCAACCAGGGCTTTCTCAAATCATTAATATTTTCTGTCTCTGTGCTGCTAAGTAAGGTAGAGCGTTTGTGTACCATTCTTCATTAGAAACACATAAATCTCTGCTCCAACTCATCCTGCTGCAGTTTGAGGGATCCTTTTCTGTCTTCAGATGCTTCCATATGCTTTATGATACTGCTGTATCTTAGCAGCCTACCAAGATGTATGCTTGAGAATCAATACGAAAAAAAAAATAGCTGAAATGAGAAAGTTAATGATTGCATACAATTCTGCTTCCGCTCATTTAAGAACACATGTTGATTACAATTTTACTTTGTATTGTTGCTGTTCACAGCATTGCTATCCTACATCTGACACAAATCTCTCAATGAAACATCATGTAGATGTGCTGTGGTGCTGTGGGGGACAGGCCTTATTTTTGTTAATATTTTTAGATATCCACAATATTTTGGTTGCTTCAGGCTGACTCAAAATTAAGGAAACAAACATCTGTTTGTTAGTGAGGCTGAATACAGCTGCTTACCCATCTCATGCTTTTTGCATATCTTTATGAGAAATATACCTAAACTGAGGAAAGAAAAAAAAAAGTGAAAATATTGTATCAAATGTCTGATTGATGTCCTATTTCTTCAAACTCCACATTGCAACAGATCTTGCTGCTTCAGAAAGTCTCAAGCATGTCCCAAAACCAGGCAAGATGACAGAAAGTTGTGAGTTTGAATGTAGTTTTCTGGTAAGCACAGAGTGGAATTAGAATGAATTTGAACCCAGGCAGATGCGATGCAAGTGACGTGCTGGCACGTAAGAGTTGGTCATATGAATTTCTTTAGCTAGACCTATCTGAAGATATCTTAACACACACAAGAGTTCCTAGGTGCTGGGGAAGTTATTTTTGAATGAAGTCAGAATATTCTATATTTGATATAGCAGAAGGGCATTTGAGGTAATTGTTAAGAAAAAAAAAAAAAAGATACAAAACTTTTTAGACAAACTGAAAGTCAATTTAACTTTATATTCAACAGCATGTGTTTTTCTAGCACATTCCCCTTCTAGATTGACCTTTTCCCTTCTGTTATTTTTTTTGCTGCCAGGCATATACATTTTAATAACATATTTCCATTTGTTGGCTATAAGTTACTAAATAAGTACAAAAGACTTAATATATTTGTAGACTAATTATGCTTTCCCTGTTTCATGTTCAAATGATAATTTTATTAGAATAATTTTGTTTGCCAGTGGAATTTATTCAAAGTACCTGTCCTTGGCATTTAGAAATGGACCTTATGTTATCATAAAACAGGATAAAATTCTACTGCTGCGGCTGAGCAGGCAATAACTGTGTGTGTTCTAGATTGCAGAAAAAAACAACAATGGATATTTTACATAGTGAGGCATTGTGCAACAGGTGATCATATTCATTCATCAAAAGTTTACTGTAAGCATTAACTGGTGGAAGACAAGAACCTGTGGAGCGGACAAAGATTAATTATACCTGTGCTCGTACAGTAATGTTTGTGTTCCAAACAAATTATATTTGCTTCTGTTTAAACGATGCATAAATCTGATACGTGCAGATGAACGTGTGTTCAGGATGAGTGAGCACACTTGTTTGAATGTCATATTTATCCCTGTATTTTGTCAGAAAATTAACTTCTTTGGAGTTTGCGCTTGAGCTGAGCATATGGTTGTTGATCTCTGGAGATGACAGCCTATCTGAGCAATAGCTCCTTATGGCTTGAGCTCTCCTCTGCTGGCAGATGCTTTGGGCTTTTCTACAATTAAGTGGAGATCATCACTGTTTTCTTTGAGCACTGCTGTGCCTTGTACTCTGAAGTGTTTTGTTAATCACTGTCTGCCTTCGACAGAAGCTGCCAAAGCTCTCATTAAGTTTGAATTTTGAGATGTCATGCTCGAATGATGGAATTTCATCCCTTTTCTGCATGAATGGAATTGGCTATGGAAAGGTGCCAACAAAAAAATCATGACACTGAAGTATATTTGCTTTGCGTTTCACTGCTGAAACAAAAGAGAGGGAGGAGGGGAAAAGAAGAACTTTCTTGCTGTTTGCCTTAGATCCAGAGTGAAGACTGGTTGTGTGATTTTCTGGCCTCACCTTATCATCTGTAGGGCTTATGTTGCTGCTTTCTATGAACAATCTGTCACTGTCTTGTTCACACTGTGAACCTTAAACCGCCTTCACAAAATCTGATGAATGCCACTTACAGTGGTGCTGCAAGTGTAGTTAAAGATGCTCAGTGAGAATAAAGAAATAAATTAATTAATTTAAAAAAAATCAACATTTAGTTTGAGGCAGGAGTTCTAGCGATGACACTATGACGAACTATAATAGGAGCACAAACTAATCTTACTTTTGCCCTTCAAGAAGAATTGCTTGCACATGTGCAAGCAGAAAACAAAACGCATCTGTTGGCTGTTTAATGATTTGCAGTGGGAAACTAAGCGTTATGGGAAACATGGTATGAAAAACTGTTGCCCATTTCTCTTGGTGGATCTAATTGTTTCAGCTGTATTAATAGAAGTAAGCTTGGAAGAATAAGTTAGACTAATTATCTGCAGGGCCTAATTGTTTCTGTCATATTCTGTATAGCAGATTATGAAGGTAAAATGCACAAACTATGCTCAAAGAAAAAGGCTCCCCACCGTTACATTGGTGTTTTCTGATGTGTTGACAGTAAATTTTATAAATATGTCATTCATCCCATGAATTGAAACTTGTATTTTCTTTCTTTGTTCCTGTTGTTGCTTTCTATGAAACTCTGAAGATAATGATACCTACTAGTTGTGGAGAATAAAAGGATTCCCAGTGGTTAATGGTACACTTAAGAAACGGAGCCCAAAACTACCAGGAACAAAAGACAGGATTATCTATGTTCTTCTGAAGAGACAGATCTTAACAGAGTGCAGTGTCTCAGTGTCTGTTTATTTCTGCCTGTATAAAATGCAAAGATCCAATCACAGATTCATGTAGGTTGCTACTTTAAAATATGTATTCATATATTGTACAAAATAATTTATCTTGTAAAAAACAAAACGAAACAAACAAACAAAAAAAAAACAAAACCAAAACAAAAACTAATTCACCCGTGTACATAACTTAGACAGGTAACAATACATTTTACATTTTATGTCAGACTTTGTGTGCAAAAGAAAACATCTTTCCACTTAAGTTTGACATTTTAGAGGTTTTCTTGCTTTTGTAGAATATGCTTAGAAACACATTTACTGACAGAATTTCTATTCTGTAATATTTTGCCTGGATACATACCTACACCTTATTCTTGGTTCTTCTCTCACACCTACTAATTTTGCAAAAGTATCTGGTACCTAACAGATATGAATCAAGGAATGGTTCAGGCTAGCAGGGCCCTCTGGAAATCATGTAGTACACCCCCCCTGCTCTAACCAGGCAGGTTGCCCAGGATCATGTCTAGTTCGGTTTTGATTACCTCCACAGTTGGACATCCTACAAACTCTTTGGGCAACTTGGCCTAATGTTATAACACCCTTTCAGTAAAATATATATATATATATGCATATGTATATATATATATATATAATCTTACGTTCAGATGGAATTTCCTGTGTTTCAATTTGTGCCTGTTGCTTCTTGTACTGGCATCGAGCACCATTAAGTGTCTAGCTCTGTTGTCTCTATGCCACCAGGTATTTGTGTACACTAATAAGATCCTTATCCAGGCTGAACATTTCCAGCTTTCTCATCCTCTCCTCATAGGAGAGGTGCTCCAGTCCATTCTTCATCTTCATGTCTGGTTTCTGGATTCTCTCTAGTAGCTCCATGTCTCTCTTGTACTGGAAAGCCCAGAAGTGAACAGAGCACTCCAGGTATATCTCACCAGTGCTGAGCAGAGAGGAAAGATCACCTCCCTTGATCTGCTGGGCCTAATGAAGCTTAGGAGGCTATTGGCTTTTTCTGCCAACATTGCTCTGACACAGTCAACTTGATGTCCAGCTGGAACCCCAAGTTCTTCTCTGCCAAGCTGCTTTCCACCTACTCGTCCCCTAGCCTGTAAGAGTGTCGGGGGTTATTCCTCCCCATGTGCAGGACTTTCATGTTTTGCTTTGTGAAAATCCATGAGCTGGACTTTGTACTACTGATCACAACACTCTGAGCTCACCAGTTCAGCCACTTCATTGTCCATCTATCTAGTCCATACTTACTTCATCAGTTTGTTTATGAAAATGTTATAAAAGACAGTTGACAGCCTTGTTAAATGTCAAGATAGGCAACATCTCTGCTCTTCATTCATCCTCTGAGCCAGCTTTCTCTGTAGAAGTCTATCAGGTTGGTCAAGCATAATTTCTCCTTCATAAACTAGTAAGAAATTCTTCCAAGCACCTTCACTTACTTAATACATTTGGAAACAACCTACAGAAGGCCTAGCTACAACACCTTCACAGGTATCAGCCTTTAGTTCTGATTCTCCTGCTCTCCTTTCTTGAACATATAGGTGATGTTTGTTGTCTGTCTTAGGTAGGAAGAAATGTACCCCAGTTGACATGACTCCTCAGAGATGATTGAATGGCCTGACAAATACATTGGCCAGCTTCCTCAGTGCTAGTAGGGGCAAAAAATGAATGTAACAACTTTCTGGAATATATGAAGAAAATGGAGAAAAATTGCAATACATTTAAGACGTCACATGGCTGCCCATATTGACTTACAGAATATAATTAAGATGCTAGGCATGATTGGATTGCTTTTGGAGAAAATAAGTTTTATATTAGTGCAAAGTTTTAATGAAAATTGTCCTTTTGTTAATTTCATTTGTGCCTCAGAATATTTTGGGAGAAAGAATGTGAGGTTATGGATAGCTTTCCCAGCATTATTCTTCCTGGAGAAGGCTGGTCAGATTTCTTCCTCACAGGAATGATTAGTTGGTTGCAGTTACAACCACTCTAGGATAGGCTTTATATACATAAGTTTTGTCTGATTCTGTGCCTACAGTTAAGTTTTTCTATAGATGATGATTATGTTTGTTTGGATGCTCTATGTTGGTATTTCCCTAACTCTGTACTTTCTTGCTCTGTGGAGAACTGCTTACTTGTTTTTATGTTAGAGTGTTTGTAAAAGTAATTTCTGCAAGTTTATGTTCTATGAGTATGTGGTAACTCTTAAATCATAGAATCATAGAGCATCTTGGGTTGGAAAGGACCTTAAAGATCGTCTAGTTCCAACTCCGCTCACATGGGCAGGGATGCCGCCTACTAGATTCCGCTTTGTCCTGTCATTATCTGATTGAGCAAAAATTTGCTCTCCATCTTTTTTATAAGCCCCCTTTAAGTATTGAAAAGCTGCAATGAGGTCACCCTGGAGCCTTCTCTTCTCCAGGCTGAACATCCCCAGTTTTCTCAGCATTTCTTCATAGGAAAGGTACTCCAGCCCTCTGATCATCTTCATGGCCCTCCTCTGGATCCATAACAGTCCCACATCCTTCTTGTGCTGGGGGCCCCACACCTGTGCACAGGGCTCCAGGTGGGGCCTCACAAGGGCAGAGCAGAGGGACACAATCCCCTCCCTCACCCTGCTGGCCACTCTGTTGATGCAGCCCAGGGCATGGTTGGCTTTCTGGGCTGCAAGCATGCACTGCTGGTTCATGTCAATCTTTTCATCCACCAGAACCCCCAAGTCCTTCTCTGCAGGGCTGCTGTTAGTGATTTCTTCTCCCACTCTGGACTTCTGTCTGAGATTGCCCGACCCAGGTGTAGCACCTTGTTCTTGGACTTGTTGAGCCTCGTTGGGTTCACATGGTCCCACTTCTCAAGCTTGTCCAGGTCCCTTTGGATGGCTTCCCTTCCTTCTGTTGTATCAACTGCACCACTCAGCTTGGTGTCACATGTGAACTTGATCACACTGTACATATCATTGGTTAAGATATTATACAGCACCAGTCTGAAGACAGATCCCTGAGAGAAACCATTCACCACTGCCCTCCACCTGGATAGGAGCCATTGACCACCACTCTCTGGGTGTGGCCTTCAAGCCAACTCCTTATCCACTGAATGACCCATCCTTCAAATCCATCTCTTTCCAATTTGGAGATCAGGATGTCATGTGGGACCATGTCAAAGTCCTTACAGAAGTCCAGGTAGATGACATTGGCTGGTCTTCCCTTGTCAACTGATGCAGTCACTCCATCCTAGAAGGCCATCAGATTGATCAGGCATGATTTACCCTTGGTGAAGCCATGCTGGCTGTCTTGGATCACCTCTTTGTCTTGCATGAGCCTCAACATTGCTTCCAGGAGGATCTGTTGCATAGTCTTCCCAGACAGAGAACTGAGGTTCACTGCTCTGGAGTTCCCCGGGTTCTCCTTTCTACCCTTTTTAGCAATGGGAGTGATGTTTCCCTTTTTCCAGTCACCAGAAACTTCACCTGACTGCTAGGGCTTTTCATATATGATGGAGAGAGGCTTGTCAACCCCATCAGGCAGTTCCCTCAGGACCCTGGAAAGTCCATTTTATCAGTGTTTTTACCCATATGGTTTTAAAGATAAATGAAAAATGGAACTTGATGAAGTTTTGTTCTTCTCAGCTTTAAATTGTTTCAGAGTCAATGTCTTAAATAGGCACTTTTTGGAAAATTGAGCAGTTCTGACTCTTACAATATCTGTAATAAACTTGATGTAGTACTATTCCTCAGTAACTTTGTGTGTGTGTGTGTGTGTGTAAGGGCAGAATTAAAAATTTAGGATTAAGAATTCATTTTATTTTTTAAGAACCAAAGAATGTCATGGTAGATTCATGGCTACATCTTCCATTGCAAGAGAGTTCAGCTCAACTTTATTTCTAAACATCAGAGGAAAAAGTCCCTTCTGGAAAGGGTGCAGTAGGCAGAGAGAAATGAACAAACTATTGCAGCTGTGACAATACAAGTTTCAGGTATTGCAGGGATCTCAGAAGAACTGTTTCTGAATGGCTGTGTAGAAGTGATGTGCCTTAATGAGAGGTCTGGAGCAAAAAGAATGCAGTTGTTCAGTTATTTGATGTTATTAAAGCTGTGTATGTAAAAGTAACTAGCCTAAAAGCATTGAATTTGTCCAGCTTGTTTAGTGAGAATCTCTGTTTACAGAGGTATGTGATATTTGGATTTGGCCTCTGTGAAGTAAAACAAATCCACAAAATGTCTAAGTAACTCCTGCTCCAAGGAAGCATAGGCTTTGTTTCTGTTTTTATAATTAAAATCTTCTCTACTAAAACCAAACAAATAAATCTGTATTCAAACCTCTGTGTCATAGAAGAGAGGTGTGTAACTGCATACGCACAGAGAAATGATAACATTTATCATTTTGAAGTATTCTGGGTTGGTGGTTGATTGGCGTCTTCTGCACAAGAATCTAGTCCGTGGTAGATGAAAAAGGCAGTACAGCGTCTGCCTATGTGTCAGTTAGGTCTCTTTACCCTTGAGAGAATTTTCATTTGGTTAAGGGAATAGTACTTACACCATGTTGAAGTGAAGTTGCTCATTTCTTTCATTCTTGGATTAGAAATCATTTCATGTACATCGTGTTGTGAGTACTGTCCAATTAGCACTACATAGCCAATAAGTCAATGTGGAAAATGGTTTTCCAAAATGAAAGAGATTGTTAGAAATTTTTAGAAGTTCTGTACAGAAATATCTTATGAAACTAGAGATAATCATACAGACAGAAGACCAAAATGTAGGTGATTTCAGAAATTGTCTTATTTACAGTAATAGATAAGAATAAAAATGAGTACCATGGAACAGTGTAGTACTGTAGCACATCATGTGAACCACAATAACTGCTCTTGAAACTACATGGTAAAAGAAATTATATTTATGGTGGGGTAAAAAAAGCTTGTAAATAGGTGGTTATCTGTGGCATAATGACCACACGGACACCAGGGTTCTTTCAGGATCAGTAACTGCTACTCCTTTATTGATGACATCACTTCATTATATATGCCCTATAGGGGACAGGCTCTCTTTTTATACCATTCACCCCACAGCAGTACTTTTCCCCAACCATTCATTGGTCAACAACTTTGCCCGGCAACTGCAAACACCCAGCAACCCCCATGGCCCAACGGCTGGAGAACAAGCAACCAGCAAGGCGTCTCCTGAATCACCCCTCTTTGTTCCCTCTGAATGCTTTACATTCCTGATGGCCTCATCGTTAAGAGTCTGATGTTATCACCAACCATGGGGCTTGTCGAGTCCCATGGCCACACTCCCACAGTTATCTTGGTATAACTCCAGGCTGAAATTATCCCATGGCTACTTGTTTGTGTGACCATTTACATAATCTAATTTCTCTGCACAAACCTGAAAATCTTTTTAAGGGAATATTCCTTTGAAACCTGGAAAGCTCTGTTTCCTAAGAAGTCTGACTTCTGGAAACCATTCTGCTAGCTACACATTGCTGAGGAAAGTTGTCAGAACTAGCATTCAAAGTGCCGTGTGGCAGTCCATTATTACACGATGAGTATTGCAGAATCACAGAATTGGCGGGGTTGAAAGGGACCTCTGAAGATCATCTAGTCCAGCCCCCCTGCCCAGCAGGATCACCTAGAGCACCTTGCGCAGGATGGCATTCAGGCGGGTTTTGAATATCTCCAGAGAAAGAGACTCCAAAACGTGACAGAACATATCTCAGAAGATAATCCATTTGGGAAATAAATAACTTCTTAGATTCAAAAAGAATTTCAGTGTTGAAGATAAGCTAAGATATTCTTGAACATTGTTCGACAGTTCAGAAGTTTGATTGAAGAAAGTCATTATAGGAAGAAATATTACCATTTAAAAATGCGTACACTGTCCTTTAAAATACTGTCCTCTTTTGTAGTTCATTTGTGTGTATCTCAGACATGCGGTACTTTGTCTGTTTCCTAAAATGTTGATTTAAGTTTTTTGAGCATCTTCCATGACAGCTAGATTGTCCATATGGAGATCTCATTTTTATGTCAGATGCATAAATGCCTGTGAGGAAGTTCTAGACATTAAAGTCCACACCATCCAGTAAATACAGTCTGATTAGAGGTTTTCAGTAAATACAATTACAAAGAATCATGTGAGATACTCAATTCACATAAATCAATTTTGCTTTATTGCTTTTAGTATAAGCTTCAATAATTTTACCTGTAGGACATCTGCTCTATTGCCTTGTGGATTTTGGATATACCCTGCAATGTGTCTTCATAAAATAAAAATCTGTGTATGTGCTCATGACACGCACTCCTGCATGCATATGTGCTATAGTACTTAGAGAAAGTGTGTTCCCAAAAGTGCCAGATCAGCACTATGGAATGCAGAAGCCAGGCTCAGTGTGAATAGACAAAAACACGTACACATGCAAGGTGACAGGTCTGACACTATCTTTTGAAATCTGATACTTTCAGGGTGAATAAAATGGAAACATTTTTCCTCCATTTATTAGCACTATGTGGGAGAAGGAACAAAAACCCAAATATAAAATGCTGATCCAAACATGAGAAGGGGCTTGCAGCAGTTTTTGCCATGTGGCATACATGTCTTTGAAGTGAGAGGCAGGATGTCACACACTTTTCTTTGAACTGAGGTGCTGCAGAAGGCAGCAGTGACACGGCACAGCTCGGTGGCTTTCTACCGCTGAAGCTGCAGGTATGTGACGTGCCTTTTCTTCCACCAAGGTGTCACACAGCTCTGCGCATTCCCACTGTCTTTGTTTCTGGAGTGTAGCCTCTGACAACAAGCAAAACTGATGAGCAGAGCCAGCCCTGAAAATAATATATGTAATATGTGACATTAGGGTGTCCAAATTCATGTTGCAGGCTTTCACATTATGAGATAGGATATTTTACCTCGAGCAGAGAAATGCGTGTTATTTATTTGTTCCAGGTGTTTCTGTGCCATCTGTCGTTATCATACATGTCAAGAGATATGTCCTGTGCAAAATACGGTTCCTGTTTTGAGGGAACGGACATAACTTCAAGTAACAAAATAACCAGGAAGTTTATTTAAGCTTAACACAAATATTTTCCTGTTGAATATGTGTTGATATTGGTGCCAGAGTACTCATTCTTTATTGTTACTATTTAGTAAAGCCCTATTACATGCACTTGCTACCTCTTTACATAGTTTTCGTATATATCTTAGTTTTAGATACGTCCATTCAATTGTAGAAGCAAAATTATAAGGTAGTTTGGTCCTCAACAAAGAGAGGAAAACCCTTCACCTTTGGAAGAGGTAAAGGATTTTTAACAGGGAAAAACATGTTTTAAGTGAACAAAAGACTCTTAAGATTTTAATGGAATTTATGATACTTATTTGGGCATTGTTTGTGTGATTACCTTAACAGAACTGTGTTTTGTCTGATTTGTACTGTACAGTGATTAATACAGAGACAAGTATCAGCTGGATATAATATATGGCTTACAGAAAAAAAAAAGTATTAATAACAGCTAGAGACAGCTAATTCAATATTTAACATAATAACCTCTAAATTTATCTATCTATTTATTTATTTATTTATTTATGTCAGTTAAAATTTAGACCATAACAAATATTTGCATGTGTGGCTTAGGACAAAATGAGTACATAGTGTTCTTAAACTAAATGTATATAAAATCTACTCCTAAATAAACCATCCCTGCTGAGGTAAAAGCACTACTTTCTTTTAAATTATTTTTCTGTGAAGAATTCCTACCCTCCTTTCTGCTTAGTTTGTATTGCAAATCCTAAATACTGTCTTCTAATAATTTCTCTGTCACTTTCCAATTATTTCTGTTTACTTTAACAGAAGTCACACGGGATATTAATATGCTTTTGAAACTGGTAAAATATGCATGCTGATGGAAAGCAGTTATGTTTTAAAGCACCTATAAGTCTTTGAACTCTATTTTGGAAGCATGGAAATAAAAGATGCAGTATGCTTTTGTTTCTAGTGGGTGGAATAAGAGCAAGGTGTGTTGTTTGTTATTTGCATGAGGGAATTTGCATTCCAGCCATTTAAGTGCAGCAGTGCAGAGCTGATCCTGTGTGCTGGTGGAGACCTTGATCATCTGTTGGAAACAGGTGCTTCACCTGGCTGAGAGCTGAAGCCATATCTTGCTCCTCCAACCAAATGGGCTCCATTTTCAAAGAGGAACATGCTCTAAGGAAACTCTTCTAGGGCCCTAGCAGTATTTAACAGCCATGCTTTTCTTTGTGCTGATCAGCGTGATTTGTTGAACACTTGTGCTGTTGTTTAGAGAATGTCCTTCCTCTTTCCCACCCGGCCATGCATTTACCACCCTTCAGTGCATTTGTGCTGTGCTTAAAGGCTGTGTGGTCAGCTGGAGCAGGAGACTATCCATCTGCAGATTAATAATTTTCCATTTATTTTCATTCACTCATTTTCTGGGTTTGTCTGGATCAGCTCCCTAATGGTAAGCTTAGAATTTATGAATAAGCCAAGACTGGGCTGTACAAAGAAATGGCACCCACTCTCACAGCCTTAAGGTGGAAAAGAATTCGGGGAGGAATGACAGAACCACAAATACCACATTAAATAGAAACTGATTTATTATATTTTTTAATGAATATATAAGGTGGGAGTAATCAAATGAAATTAGCAAGTAGCACTGAGGGAAAAAAAAAAGGAAGAAAAGAAAAAAGAGAAAAAGAGAGAAGAAGGAGAGAGAAAGAGAATGAGAAAGAGAAAAGGAAAGAGAAAGAGAGCAAAAGAGAAAGAAAGAGAAGGAGAAGGAGAAAGAGAGAAAGAGAAAGAAAGAGGAAGAGGAAGAGGAAGAGGAAGAGGAAGAGGAAGAGGAAGAGAAAGAGGAAGAGGAAGAGGAAGAGGAAGAGAAAGAGAAAGAGAAAGAGAAAGAGAAAGAGAAAGAGAAAGAGAAAGAGAAAGAGAAAGAGAAAGAGAAAGAGAAAGAGAAAGAGAAAGAGAAAGAGAAAGAGAAAGAGAAAGAGAAAGAGAAAGAGAAAGAGAAAGAGAAAGAGAAAGAGAAAGAGAAAGAGAAAAGAGAAAGAGAGAGAGAAAGAGTGCATTTTCAGTACAACATTTGAAAAAAACCTGTTTTTTTCCAAAGCGTAACGTGAAAATGTAGATTTTTTTAAAGCAACTACACAAATTCATGGAAGCAATTTTCATTGAGAGCTGTTAAGCACAATGACAAAGAGAAGTTCTGTCTCAGGTATTCCCTATGGTGCAACTGCCATGTGAGTTCGCAAAGGGAATTACTGCTGTGTGCTTGCCTTACTCTTTCCCTAGGTACCTACTTCTGGCCACTGTGAGAGCCTGGATACTGGTCCGGATGGACCCTCTTAGTCTGACACAGGGCAGCCATTCTCATGTACTTAACAACTGTAGAATTTTTCACACTGCTTTGCCAATATATTTCAACCTCTGAGCTAGAAAGGCCAGAAGGTCGATTTGTCCCACTGATGGTTCAGTGCTTGTCTTCCATGCTGGGAATTGCTGATACAGGCATCAAGTCAAGCCACTTGTGATGGTAATTTTATGTTGTGAGCTTCTTCCATTGGGAGTTAAATTAAGAGTATAATCTCAGCGTATTTTAAAGACTATTAGATAATAACATAATTTAAGGGAAAAACAACAGCAACAACAAAAAAACAGCCAAACATGACATTTGTAATCAGATTGGGAAAAAGAAAAAGAAAAAGAAAAAGGAAAAGGAAAAGGAAAAGGAAAAGGAAAAGGAAAAGGAAAAGAAAAAAGAAAAAAGAAAAAAGAAAAAAGAAAAAGGAAAGAAAGGAGGGAAATGAGCAAAAAACTTGGAAGTATACACATATTGCCTTTCTTTCAAAGTGTTTCCAAAGGTTCTGCTAGTCTATTGCATTGTCTTTCATAGCAGTGTGCTCCATGCAATAATTATACAAATGATCACCAAGCAAACAAGCATTAAGTATTTAAACATATCAAAAATTTAAGACCATATTAGGATTTTGGGTGGAGCATGATTTTTTTCTTCCTTTTAAAAACAATCATTCCAAAATCATCTTAAGTTTTGAGAACTACACTTTCTTAAAATAACAGTAATTCATCCACTTCTTCCCTCCTCCAAATTATGAGTCATATGATGTTGTCTAAGTTGATAGACTAAAAATTCTACTCTTGATATTAAAGCTTATGCAACTATTGCACCATTCATTTGGTGTGACTGCTCAGCTCAAGTCAAAACTTGACTCAAACACTTTCTTTTTTTATCGTTGTAGAAGAAACTGTCTAGAAAATCTGAAAATGTAAAACTCTACTAGGAAGTTCCTTATTTCTTAGACCTGAAACCAGACTGCATGCACGTCTCATGACAACAATGTATTCTGTAATTTGTACCAATTCTATAACTTGGAAGTAATTCAATACTCGTATTCAAAAGCTGAACTGAATTATTACACGTCACTTTTATCCTAGCATATAGAAACTGCAGTAATCAAGTAGAAAATAAGCAATTAGCACTACATTACCTTGCTCTGAAGGCAATGTACTCATAGAGAAATGAAGATGGATCGGCTCATGTGGTTTATGCTATAACATTACCAGAAGAACCACTTCCACCTGTGCAGCTTCTCAATGAAGCTTCTCCTGGCTTTGGAAGCCACATTAACTGAACCAGCATTTCTTCTCTGAACAAGTACTTTCATAGTCTCAAGGGTGAAGTTCTCCAGAGCAGGGTCTTGAACACTCTTTGTGTACAAATTAGCCATATATTTTTGTGCATGCTACAGAAAAGAAAGAAAGAAAGAAATTTCCTTGGCTTATGTGGGAATGTGTGGATTATGAATAATACTGCTTATGAAGGGCTGTTCTGTGTACAGTTAGTGGTGCCAGTGTTACTCTGATACTGCACGGGCAGTTTGCTATACATGTGAGTTATCTGCTACATTAAGTGCCTGAAGATTGAATGGACATTTAATAAACTTAAATGGAATGTTATGTACCATTTCATTTAGCTTGCTCTTAACTGGGTAAAATAAGTACCTGTGATGTGTATGTACTCAGTGCATGTAAGTTCGCATAGTCTTTTGCCCTCCTCTCTCCTCTGCCTTCATTTCCCCTTCCCTCCTCACCACTTCCCACAACAGGCTTTCATATGGTGAGATCAACATTTAAGCGCTTGCTTTACTGTGGGATTTTTTTTTTATCATTATTGTTTGTTTGCTTGTTTTGTTTTGGAATAAGCACACATTTCAGTGGAACTTGCACAGGTTTTTGCAGCTGACTGTATTCTTAAAGGCCTTCCCTGAACTAAGATGCTTTTCTACTTCATCTTTCCTATGGCCATTGATTTTTTTTTAGATTAAAAAAAATGCTGTTATTCACTGTTGAGTAAATTGTTAAAATCAGGGTGTCAGTGCATACTACTACTAAATGCTTAGATTTTCTTAATTGTCCCTGACTTCCTAGGATTGGTATTATTCTGCACACTCTTGACAATTGCTCAAGCTCTGACACCAATCAGAAGATTGACAATTTTAGGGTAACCTTCATTTAAAGGATGTGTAATGGTCTCATAAAATAAAACAGAAAAGTCTAACATGGAAAAACTAGAACTGTGTGGTGCACATGGCATGCTTATATAAAAGTTAATTTCTATGTGAAGTAAAATCATTCCAATATGCAGGATTTATTTCCTCTGGAAGTTTCTGCTAGTACTGCAAATATTAGTTCAAATGTTTTCTTACCATACAGAAGGTAAATGATTTCTATGAATGGTTAGTTATGTTTAATTTAGAATCTTCCCGGTATGTGCATGCTCAGTCCTTTCATCCTCTGTAGCTTCAATATTGTGCATGCTTCTCATTGCACATATCAGCAAAGCCTATTTTTAAGTTTTTTTGGGGCTTATTTAGA
>NC_089912.1:3112500-3172500 GCF_040182565.1 Anser cygnoides | reverse complement strand
ATACCCATGATTTTAAGCACGACTGGGAAGGTAAGTGGCCGTTCAATGGGCTCATGAGCATGGTGGTCCCTCTCCATGGTCCGCACCCACTGTCATTAGCAGCTGACATGTCCCCTCCCTTGTGAGCTCATTCTGATGTCTGCATGTTTACCTGCGTTTATATCAGGGACTTTATATAAAATCTGAGATGCAATCTCGGTGTAATTCTCTATCTCTTAAAAAAAAAAAAAAAAGCAAAAAAAAAAAAGTGCTTACAAGCATATTGAGTTGGGCTGAAATCCCAGAAGTCCCATCCTTGACCCATGGCAACGTCCGATTCCAATTTTGAGAGGGGCTTTGTGTTCCAGCGAGGGCAACCTGCACACCAGTGGACATGGGGGAGCTTAGGTGAGACCCTGCTACCTCTGCCAGCTGTGACCTTCCCAGATGTTTTAGCAACAACTGCTGCAAAAAAACCTGTAGCCCTGGCAAAAGGGTTTAGCAGAGGTGCGTAGTGAAAGCTGATCTGGAGAAGGTCCAGGGGCACTAAAACAGGAATAAACTGAGGCAAGAGACTAGAGCAAGAAAGGGAGGGCAATAAGGTAGAAAGGGGTTGCTCTTTGTGGGGGAAGGACTCTTTGTATTCAGCTATAAATTTTCACCTAATTTTTACTGTTGTATCATGCCACTGATGACTGTCCACTTATTGCCTCACATTACTTGTGGTGTTTTTTGTTTGTCTGTTTGTTTTTGACATTATGCCATACTGAGGGTCCTTTTCCTAGAAACAGAGATACCCAAAAGGTGTGCAAAAACTTTTGTTTGTGCATGCAGCACAAAGCACAACAGATGGATGCTCTACACTTGAGATGTGCAAGTCCATACACTGGAGTGGCTTCTGTTAGCAAGTAAAGAGACAATGAAATCTTCATACAAACAGCTGTACCACATGTTCCTCTCCCTCTCCCTCCCCTCCCCTCCCCCTCCCCCTCCCCGTCCCCCTCCCCCTCCCCCTCCCCCATCCCCCTCCCCCGTCCCCCTCCCCCGTCCCCCTCCCCCCTCCCCCGTCCCCCTCCCCCGTCCCCCTCCCCCCTCCCCCTCCCCCCTCCCCCGTCCCCCTCCCCCGTCCCCCTCCCCCCCCCCCCTCCCCCCCCGTCCCCCTCCCCCTCCCCCCTCCCCCCCCCTCCCCTCCCCTCCCCCCCCTCCCCTCCCCTCCCCCCCCCCCTCCCCTCCCCTCCCCCCCCCTCCCCTCCCCTCCCCTCCCCTCCCCTCCCCTCCCCTCCCCTCCCCTCCCCTCCCCTCCCCTCCCCTCCCCTCCCCTCCCCTCCCCTCCCCTCCCCTCCCCTCCCCTCCCCTCCCCTCCCCTCCCCTCCCCTCCCCTCCCCTCCCCTCCCCTCCCCTCCCCTCCCCTCCCCTCCCCTCCCCTCCCCTCCCCTCCCCTCCCCTCCCCTCCCCCCCTCCCCTCCCCTCCCCTCCCCTCCCCTCCCCTCCCCTCCCCTCCCCTCCCCTCCCCCCCCCCTCCCCTCCCCTCCCCTCCCCTCCCCTCCCCCTCCCCTCCCCTCCCTCCCCTCCCCTCCCCTCCCCTCCCCTCCCCTCCCCTTCCCTTCCCTTCCCTTCCCTTCCCTTCCCTTCCCTTCCCTTCCCTTCCCTTCCCTTCCCTTCCCTTCCCTTCCCTTCCCTTCCCTTCCCTTCCCTTCCCTTCCCTTCCCTTCCCTTCCCTTCCCTTCCCTTCCCTCCCCTCCCCTCCCCTCCCCTCCCCTCCCCTCCCCTCCCCTCCCCTTCCCTCCCCTTCCCTTCTTCCCTCTTCCTCCTATTTTCCTCTTCGCCCCTCTCTGCCCAACCCCCCCCACCTTTGGTGATATCAGCTTCCATTTAAAGCACTCAGCTGACAAAAGTAGGAAAGGATTTACCCTCAATCGTTTTGACTCAAGATCAGATGCCCCTTTTTTTCGAGGACCTTAAGCGGCAGAGTTGCTGTGGATGATGTGCCTGTACTTCCTTTTCTTCTTCCAAGCTAGAAACTACTTTTCTATTTCTTCTGTGCCTTCTATCTTTCGAAGACCTATTTTATGTAGAGATACATACATTCTCACTTAGAATTGTATACTTGAAATGCATACAGAAACTTGCTTTATATTTCGATACAGATAGGATAGAATTTGTTATGTTTCAAAAAGGAAAACCTTGTCAGCATTTTCTCTTGTCTCTTATTTGTTGCTTTACTGAAATACCTTTCTGCTTCAGAAAAACAGAAATCCTCACATTTCCATACATTTCATTACAGCAATTTGATGAATGAGATATTTAACCTGTATGCTCATTGATAATGACACTAGTAACCTAAACATGATGTTAAGTGCAATCAATTTTAACGGACTGAGTCCACATGAAGGCCTTAAACAGGTCTTGATTTATGGATATATAACCCCTACTGACATCGGTGGGTGTGACATTCACAGTAAAAAGTCTGTGGATGATATCCTGCTGTTGAACTATGACATCAGTATTGGCTTTGCATTCAGAGGAAAAAATCTCCATAGGTAAGAATTTAGTGGGTTTTGGTATGATTTATTGAACTAAACATTTAAAAATTCCCAACAGAGACACTTAAAGAACAAAATCAGAAAACTATAACTAAGACATCAAATCTATAGAGGTAGGTCAATAAAATGAATAAGAAAATGTACACTAAAAGAAAGCTGTTAGAAGGCACACAGGGAAAAAATCTTTAATAGTGGAATTTTGACTTAGACTGATATGTCTTTACTTTGCATAATTCTGCATGCATAGCGTGCTAGATAGTGTGTGAGATCTTATGTCTTCATTATATCTGAACTACAACAGCTTACAAATTGTCAAAATGAATTTTGAATTACTCCACACTTTCAGAGATGATCACGAAGTAATATCTTTACAATTTTTCTCTTAGTTAAAAACTTAGAAAAAAAAAGAGAACAAAACAGTTGTTTGCAAGAGAAAAAAAAAAAAAAAAAAAAGAAAAAAAGAAAAAAAGGCAATCTCACTGGAAAGTATTTATATATGCATTCTTCTCTCTCCCTGTGTGATCAGTTTTCCTTTTCCCTGTTTGCTTAATTGAAGTTAACTGAGTACAAACTGGGACAGAGAATTTTGAGGTGTAGCTTAGTTTAACAACTCAAGCCTTGTGATTGCTCTTTCCTTGAATTTCAATTGTTCACTGAAAACAAAACAAAACTATATTTTTGTATGTATTTTCCTTTCCTAAATCAGTACTAGTGTTTTTGTTTGTTTGTTTTTGATGGTGGTTGGTAGGTTGTTTTTTTTTTTTTTTTCTTTTTTCCCTGCTGTATGTGTATTCAGAGTCTAAAAATAGCATTTCTGTTCACTTACATATATTCATCTAGGGTCATCTTTCTTATTTGTACACAACTTGCAAAATCTGGTCGGACCCCTTTGATTCATATTTAGGAGCTGACAGCTAAAGGTCCTGGCTGTTAAAATGATAACATTTACGCATGGAGTCTAAGTGATAAAGATGAATAAGAGGTGACATTTTTCTGTGTCTTTGTGTCTGATCATGTCCTTCATGAGGTACCGACTAAACACACTTATAAAGCCTGGTCTTCCAAGTAGCGTTTTTGTCAAGTTTATTTGAAGGTTTGTATTCTTGCTGTTATAATCTGAAGGTTGTTCCTAGACATGCTGCTGTGATGGCTGGGAAGCTTTCTTTCAGTCTGAATTTATTTATGTTCAGTTAATCCCACTTGTACTCTTCCTGTATTCTTGTGCAGGATAAATATTTTTTCCTTACAGTTTCTCTCTCTCCACTCTTCTCTTCTGATATATGTATAAGCCTTTTCCTACTCTCTCCTCTCATTCCATGGGTTTTGTTTGGTTTTAATTAAGCTTAACAAGTCACAGAATTGCTGCCTCTTGTAAAAGAGGTTCCTTCTTCTTCTGATCATTTTAATAGTTGCTTTCTGCATATGCTCCTCTTTGGATTAATGTCTCTTGAAATGCATGACTAGAATGGCATACAGGACTCCAGATGAAAGCCACCAGTATTCGGAGCAGTGATATTAATATTTCCTAGGGTCTAACAGGAATACATGTTAGGATTACGTTTGCTTTTTTCATGGCTGCACCACATTGGTGTCTTAGTCAGCCTGTGATCAACTAGTGCAAAGGAGGAACAGAAGGGGATCTGGTTGTTTCCAGCTGATGAGTTGGTGTATGCTTGGTTTATGCAATTACATAGCCAGCTGCTTGGGATATGTCATTTGCAGGAAAATTCGAGAGGCAGCAAAGTATATGCATAGAAGACTGAAATTTGGGCTCAAGTGCAAAATGCGAATGTGAGCACTGAAAGCATCCAACAGCCAGGCCTGTTGCATGACTGTTATATAGAGAGAGAACATCTGTAAAGTGTGGAAATGAATGTATGTCTGGATTTGAAACACTCATTGAATTTTAAAAGTATTTAGCTTAGATTTGCGAATGTTTCTCCTGCTTTGAAAAAAAAAAAAAGTTTATGAAAATGAGATATATTCACAGTCAGAATACTGCTAATGTAAGGGCTATGAGGTTTTTTGCATTTATGTAAGTTCTGTAATGTCTGTCTTTGACCCCAGCTTGCATAACATCTGCTTGATGCCATTTGAATGATGTTCATCTTCACAGATGAACCAGCTGAAAGATTTCTTTGCAAAGAAAAATATGTTCTGTCCATCTCTGTGTTGCCCTTCCTGGTCATAAGTATTGGTGGACAGTGCTTGTAATTATCTACCGATCTATGGTTTCATAGAGATTAAATACATCCTTGGTAAATTAGGTTGCTTGAACTTATCAGTGACATGGCTGTGGCAGGTAAACTAATTTAATCAATTGGGATTCGATCTCTTAATTTCCTATGATAACGATTGAATTATCTTTTGAGACAGGAAAGAATCCAGTCTTACGGCTAAATCTATCCCAGGAAATCAAGTGTTCTGGAGTGGAGTCCAGGGAGCAGCTGACAGCTCTGGTGGGAAAATGCTTGAAGTGAATGGCCTCGTGCAGCCTGTTTTGGTCCTTGGCACAGGCGTTGCTTGGGGGAGTTGTACCTGTTCTGACAACTGAACAGTACGGGTGATCCAGTTAAAATGCACAACAGCAGACAACTAGATATGAAAAGTGGAAGTTATGCAGAAATAATTTTTTTCATTAGAAAACATGGATTGACAAAATATATATTTAATAATAAAATTTTAAAAGCTCGCCTGTATCTGATTTTCTCATGGTCCTTTTCTCATGGTCTGCATGCAGCTGCACATGAAATGAAAGATTTTCCAGTGCAGTCAATTGTCCAGTACTTGCCTCTGAATGTTACTGATGTTCCTCCCAAACGAGGTAGGACAAGTGCATGACATGAGGTTTTCTTTTTTTCTAGGGAAGTCAGCACCCAAAATGCTGCTGCATATTTTGAGCATACTGGTTCTGACTCTTTCAACCCATTGCAGACTAGGATTTTTTATTTTTTTTTGTTCCCCAAAACCTTTTCTGCCCATCTCTAATTTCATTTTAAGGGTCTCATTTTTTAACAGAAAATATGAACATCTCTTTCACACTCTCGAGGAGTGAACCTTCATTCTTCACCCTCAGTCCTGCCAGAAAGGGAGAACATGCTGCCAACATCTTCTAGCAACACTTAAGAAAATATGAGATGAAATTGGCCTTGTTTTCTGCTTAGAAAAATGTACATAACATTTCCATGAAACCAGGCCTATTTTAGAATGGTCAGACCTATAAAATTACTTCATGTTTTTATGTATAAATTGTGTATATCTCAGACGTTGCTGTTGTGACCAGATAGAGGTCTGCTTTGTTAGACTGGATGATCTGTGCACAAAGAGAGGGTACGTACTCGGCCTGTGCACCAAAGATCTTACTCAATATGCTTTTCTCTCTACATATTTAACATTCTATTTTTTACTGATATTATGAAGATTACATTAGTTTCCAAACAGTATATATTTTTTAAAGATTACTCACTGCCTAGTGGTTAACATTTTCACACTGTATAACATTACAGGCATTTTCTCTGAAAGTGTCAGCATTTTGTCAGCCAAAGTGAGCTTTAATAAAAGTCAGGCTCTGACAATTTTCTGGAATAACCTAGAGCTCAGCTTCAAGTGTCTATGTGAACAGGATGTGAAGGTTGGATCTCCTGGTGAAAATTAGCCTGAGCCACTGCTGCACTCGGCTGACACCTACGTTTCAGCTTCTTCTGCGCTGGTGCATTCTTTCAGGTTTAGGCACTTAGAAAGAAACTGTCACTCACTTTAGCTAATCAATCAAAGTTTGTCACATTCTTGTATGTTTTCACTAAAAACCCAAACTGGGACACCAGATGTGGTGAATACATGGACAGTCTATGTTTTTGTATGAAAACATCTGATGTGACAAAAGAGCAATGAAAAGCAAGTTTGGCTTGGAGCACACGTTTTTTTTTGTCACATGCACACTCATGAAATGTTTTCATTACCTACATCTCTCTGAGACTGCCGTCACTAATTTAATTTGGAAAAAAAAAATTCTCAGCTATTTTATCTCATATCATGTCTGATTTTGCTAACCTTTCACAGTAGTTAGGAAAGCTAGGTTGAGAAATAAAAGAAGCATTTGTTAACGTAAATCTCTTCTCGAGATCCTCACTTCATAACGCAAATTTTTAGATATAACTGGTAAATAAAATGAAGACACTTTTCTGAAGGAACATAAGATATTTTGACTCTGTGCTGCCTTTTCTTGCCACTTCTTTCTTCCATTCCTCTTGAGTGTCAGGCAGTAATAACATGGCACCTTACAAACTTCTTCCTGAGCATTTACAAATGAAACTCACAGCTATATTGCTGAAAGCTCTCACTAGTCATTTATAATAATGCAACATGTCATGACACCTGTGCAGCAAATGCAGGAAATAGTGTACAGAAAGGGCAGGTGTTAAAAATGACCTCTTCTTTAAGAGAAGAAGAGAAAAATCCAAGTGTTGGTACTTCTGCTTAGGATAGACTTTAATGTCAGCTGTCCACCTACAAGTGTATCTTTAGTGTGAGTTTTCAACAGTACTTTGTAGTCATAATGGCTTGAAAATAACAAGCGATTTAGTTTCTTAAAAGGAAAGTTCTGCTTTTCATTTGAGAGAGGGATTGAAGAGCAGTGACAGGTAGACATTGAAGAGGAGAAAAAAATATTATATTGATCTACTAGGGAAAGCTTACAGTGGCAAAGATGACATTCTTGTTGATGCTTATTGGGATCACTTTCTCTGGATCCACAAGGACAACAAGTACTGTACAAGCTGTTGGCACCTGCTGTGAGAAAGACTATTCATGCTTCGCTTCCAATACTAACAATTTGCCTTCCTTATGTTTTAAATTACAATTAACAATAGTTCTAAATGTGTCTAGGGAGAACATAGCATTTTTCAGGGGTTGGACTATGGATTCTGAATGTATGAGTTTTTGTTTTGCTCTCTTGCCATCAGAAGTATTTTCTGCAAAGACTTTCGATATACTCTGCTCCAAAGTACCCGTGTATTAGGACATCAATAGAGGGGAACAAAAAGAACAGGCATGGCTTATGGGTTGAGAGAAGAGAACAAAATGCATTATGAATACAAGGCAAAAAAGGGAGAACAGATCAAGCATCCTTCACCAGGAAACTGAAGAATTCAGGGTTGGCTCCTTAGGTGGAGGAGTGTATTATTTTCTCCAGTTTCCAGCAAAGTTGTCTTTCTCAATTTCATGGAAATTCAGCATCAGGCTGGTCCACTGTCTCTCTTCCAATCTGCTGTAAATGCAGTTGTCTATTTGTAGGGGTTTGCAGTATGCCTCTGTACTAGCTGAATGCCAGTGGCTGATGCAGAGTGATGGCCAGGTCCCCAGATGCACACAAGCCAACCTGCCTTTTCTGGGAGGAAAGAAAGGCTGAGCATACCAAAACATCAAGGAAAGTCCCAGACCTTATGCTGTTGTAGGAGCATGGCAGTGCCCTGGGAACTGCCGTATGCCTCAAACTACTGTAACTCTTGAAGTCAGAAAGCAGTAGGGCCTGGAGCTGTGCTTAGTCCACATTGGACTTGGATGGAGAAGTATGGTTACAGCAGAGGACAGAATTTCAGAAGCATTCAGGCACTATTCTGCTGCTTCTGACAATTTTGGAAATAGGAAAGTTTCTCTTTCTTACACCTGTTACATCTCTGTAGAGATGATAATTGCCACTGTTTGTAACGAAGGTATGAGACTGGGTTGACCCATTTTTTTATGAGATATTTACTAATAATAAGGCCTTGTGAATGACATTTACTAATACTAAGGCCTTTTTTTTTTTCTTTCTTTCTTTTTTTTTTTTTCTGTTCCCCTCTATCCCCACCCATCCCACATTAATTCTGGTCTATATTTTCAAACTGATCCCCAAAACTGTAAACTGACTTCTTGTCCATCTGCAGTCTGCCTGCATTTGGTAGCCTGATCTGAATGCACAAGTGCTTGAAATTATGTGCATAAACAGCAAACACATGCAGTTTTAGAAGCCAGTTCTGAAAACTTGACCTGTAAATGCAATAGGTCAATTCAATACATCCACAATTCTCTTACGTTTTGTGTTTTTTTTTTCTTTTTTCTTTTTTTATTTTTTTTCCATACTGACTCTCTTTCACAGGCTATATATACTGTTGTTTCTTTGTTTTGTTTTGTTTTTCTACTGTTGTTGTTTTAATTACTATGTCTTTGTCTTATTATAGAAGAATGATTGCAGCGATATTGCCGTTCAATGAAAGGAAGAGAAAGAAGAAAATGTTCTAACTGATCTCTTAATTCAAACCCAAATAAAATAAACATGTGAAATGATGACTTATAGTCAGATCTCCTGGCAGAAAAACTGAGATAGAATTTTTATGAGAATGGATCTTTCCTTGACAGATTTCCAGAGCTTCATGCTTTTTTCATCCAGGTTGAAAATAATTTATCTTCTTATTTTAAAATTGTTGCATCTGGTCCTGGCCTAAGAATTAGGTGAAAAAGTGCGTAATAACAGATGGCATATACAACAATAATTTGAAGATTTATTTAATTCCAACTTCTGATTGTGATGCAGGTAAAAATCTTTCTTTTATTGCCAATAATACTGCTTGCTGTCTTTTTTTTTTCTTTTTTTTTTCTTTTCTTTTTTTTTCTTTTCTTTTTTTTTCTTTTTTGTTCTTGATTTTGTTTTTAAGTGTGTGGCTCAGCTTTTGTTTTTTCCATTTGGAGTTCAAATTTCTTTTTAAATAAATGGCATAGTTTGAGTCAGATACATTCATATATACTCATAAGACCTGTAGAAAAAGTTTTGACATTTAAGGTCCTACCCTTGCAAGTGGGTTTTTATGATGCTGAAGTCCTGGTCATCCTGGGCCCACTTAGCAGATGTAGAATCGTTAAGTCTCCACAATGTACCATTAGCAATATACTCAGTTGTACCTTTTGTTTGCTAGTTTTCACTCAGTTTAAAGGTTTCTCAGTTAGAAACACAACCCAGAGAGACATCTCATCCCTTGAGAGTTGACAAGGACTGCACAGATTACGGGGGAAAAGAAATAAAGATAAACTGGTATCTATTCCTTTTATTGCAGTACCAGGCTCATTTTTTTCTATTGCCCTTGGTAGGAGATGAAACATTTAGATCCAAAGTCCAAAACAATTGAGTACTTTAAACGCCTGATGATCAACGTCATTTGATAAATTCTATATCAGTGCTAAGGAAAAATCAGTTTTTAATGCCATGTTTGTAAGGGGATGAGTTTTTAATTTTCCATTGGATAGGTAAATTTAAGTTCACCTTTCTGTAGACATATAAGACAATTTTTGCTGGTTTTGCATATTTGAAAATCCATAAGGAATGGCACCATGTATTTATTGGGAGCTAGGAAATTAACTGATCAAGTCTATTCTGTTACTGTGAAGTCCTGGTATGGCTCTGTATTACAGCAAGTACCACTTTCAGTGTAAGCCTTGTTTGCCTGTTTGTTTTCATCTTGTAGTGAGGTTACAATGGACTTAGGAAGAAGGAAATATGGATTTTTTTTTTTATTTTTATTTTTATTTTTTTTAATTGATGAAGCATTTGGTTGCTAATAAAGTTAATCCCAGTGTATTTACAACTGTCCATTTATGCAGTCAGGTTCAAGTAGTTTCAATTCAAAATTAAAAAAAAAAAAAAAATAAACTGTGAATCAGAATAGGTCCATCATACTTATCGTTTTGTGACTGCCACCAGTAATTCTTTCTCAGTCTTGCTATTGTCCCAATTTTAAGATGATTAAATATTCCAGTTGAAGAAATGTCACAAATGGAAGTTATGTTCAACCTATAATCAGTTTTTGTTCTGAAAATAAAGATTCAATATGGTGTGTCAAAACAAATTTGGAGGTATTACATAGAACTGAAAATTCTTTTTCCATATGTCTCACTTACATTATTGTTGCCAATCATAAAAGATCATGTTTACAAACAAGTACCCTTAAAAATAATGGGATTCATAAAGAACGTCTGTATATCTGTCTTTCAGTAGCAGACTTTACGTTAAGCTAGACACACTGAAAAGCCTTGTCAATTTATTTAGTAATAAGAGCCACAGAATGAATTTGAGTACTTGAAGCAGGTGCGATTGAGTAATCTAGGTTAAAAAACAACAACAACAACAACAACAAACTCAGAGGCTGGCCAGCTGCATGATGCACATGCAAAGACAAACAGTTCATCTATTCAACCTTTCACTTAATTTTTAATTATCTTTTATATGATCTTTTTACCACTGTTGTGCTGCTGGTTTGACATCACGAGGCCAGAACAATGGCCAGTTCTGATTTCCACCAGAAAAATTGTCAGTTGTACTGGATCCATATCAACTAAGATCACTGTGGTACATTAGTATAGGGGTACTTGCTGATGTGACTGAAGATGCACAGCTAAATCTTTATGGTTTTTGCTCTTGCCTTAGGAGGTATTAAAGTTCTGCACAGTCAAACTCTTCTTTTATGATATTATTTTTTATTTTATTTTATTTTATTTTATTTTATTTTATTTTATTTATTTTATTTTATTTTATTTTATTTTATTTTTTATTTTATTTTATTTTATTTTATTTTTATTTTTATTTATTTATTTATTTATTTTTTACTTGGAACTTCAGTGGAAAATATTTCCTACTGTAGTCTTCGGATTGAAGAAGGTGATGAGAGATCCTGAGAGAGTATAAGCCTTCTGCCACGTATCAGCATCCCTTGCTCTGGCACAGATGAGATAAGAAATGGATTCTAATACAAAAGTTTTAGTTTTAACAACCAGATAAATTAATCTATTCAGCTAGAACCATGTGAAATTAATTTCTCATATCTTTTGCAAACTTGACTTGATGCATTTAACTCATTTGCCATAATAGGCTGTAGTGTACAACCTGAGCTGCAACTGAGATTTTGGCAAAAAGAAAGGGTAGATTTATTAGGTTAAAAAGAAAACTATTCAAAGAATGTGAATTGTAGGGAATGAGACTCTTGTGTCCCAGAAGTAAAAGAAAGTGGTGGTGGGAAAGGTGGAAAGAAATTTCTTCATGAGCTAATTAAAGCACTGAAAAAGCTGGAAGTTCTTCATCACCGTGAGGAGGAAGATACTGAAGAGGAAAAATAGCTGGTGGTTCAGAAACAAAAAAGTATCTGATTTGGATAATATTCCAGTAAAAAATGCTGAATGTTTTTTTTTCAGAAATCACTAGATATGCTGGAAGCCGGTTATTAGATAGACTTAGCTTTTGACAAAGACTGACTCTGCTCAAGCTAGATCAAGCAATATGGATTGATATCTAAACTAAGCTGATCATGGAATAGATTCAGTGGAACTTAAAGTTGTACATATTTTAAGGTAGACAGGATATAATCAGAGTTTAAACATCTCTCTGTTTCTCTCTTTCTCCCTCTGAATCACAGAATGGTTTGGGTTGGAAGGGACCTTACAGACCATCTAATTCCACCCCCCCTGCCATGGACAGGGACACCTCCCAGCAGCCCAGGCTGCCCCCAGCCCCATCCAGCCTGGCCTTGGGCACTGCCAGGGATGGGGCAGCCACAGCTCCTCTGGGCAGCCTGGGCCTGGGCCTCACCACACTTTGAGTGAAGGATTTCGTCCATATGTCTAATCTAAATCTCCCCTCTTTTAGTTTAAAGCCCTTACTCCCTGTCCTATCCCTACCTCTCCTGACACAGAATCCCACCCCAGCTTTCCTGCAGCCCCCTTTAGGCACTGGCAGGCCGCTGTGAGTTCTCCCAGGGGCCTCCTCTTCTCCAGGCTAAACAGCCCCAGCTCCCTCAGCCTGGCTCCAGGAAGTGGTGAGGTGCCCTTTGATCACCCTTGTGGGCCTCTTCTGGACTTGCTCTAACAGATCCCTGTCCTCCTTGTGGGCCCCAGAGCTGAGCACAGGGCTCCATGTGGGGTCTTACACGAGCAGAGCAGAGGGGAAAAATCCCCTCCCTCACCCTGCTGCCCGTGCTGCTGTTGGTGCATCCCAGGGTACGGGTGGCTTTCTGGGCTGCAAGCACACATTGCTGGCTCATGTTCAGTTTTTAATCCACCCAAACAGACAAGTCCTGCTCCTCAGAACTGGTCTTCATCTTCTCCACTCAGCCTGTATCTGTGCTTGGGATTGCCATGATCCAGATGCATGATCTTGCACTTGGCCTCATTGATCTTCACGAGGTTTGCACACCTCTCAAGCCTGTGAAGGTCTCTCTGAACGGCATCCCTCGAGCATGTCGATTGCACCACAGTTCTTGGTGTCATCTGCAAACTTGCTGAGGGTGAACTCAATCTCATTGTCCATATCACCAACAAATATGTTAAATAATAATGGTCGCAATACCAACCTCTAAGGAACACAACTCATTACTTACCTCCATCTGGAAGGCCAGTTTCAAGAAAAATACTTTATGTAGTGTTCCAAATGCGTAGTTTTTTTCATTGCTCCATATTTATTATTATTTATTATTATTTTTTATTTTGATGCTTCAAGTGTAGGAATGCACACACCATTTTCACATGAGAACAACAGGTAGCATACGTAGAATAACACCAAAAAAGTTGTATTTTAAAAAGAATTTCTTTTTGAATAACTGCTTCTACAATTACATTTTAGGCTAAAGAAAATGCTGATATAGGAAAAAAAATAGGATCCCTGATTGTGGAAGTTTGGAGTAGAAACAAAAAGATGGAGAAATGAGTTGAAGTAATTTATTTTTCAGATAATTGTACAGCAATTTATTTCAGTGAGCAGTTTCTTTTTAAATGACTGCATATAACTCCTTAGAGTTAGTAATTTATGATATACCGATAGCAATCAACATTTTAAATACAAACATGTTTGGATTCTTCTCCTCTTGCAGAAAACAGACATTGCATTTTGTTTCTGAATAATAGTTGCTTTGTCCTCAACAAAAAGAGGCACAGAAATACAACTACACTTTCCGGACAAAGATAAGGCCTTATATTTAAAGTTTTAAGCTAAGGTTTTCCATTAGCTTTCCATTAGCTTAAACTCCATAGCTAACTCCATAGCTAAAACTCCAGAGTTTCCATGTTCAAAGTCGAACTATAGTGTTATGAATTGTTCTCCAAATATAACAGAAGAAATAAAATGTATTTAGTCACATATTTTAGATTGTTTATTGATCAAAGTAATCAAAATTCTACAGAACTAATTTATGCAATATTTTTATAAATCCATTTTAGGTGTCAAAAATCTTTTTTTTTTTTTTTTTTTTTTAACTTGAAAACTGTATCTAAATGTGTATCTAACTTAGGAAGTTGTTTTTAGTAAGTGAATAGGTTTAGTTTTCGTAAGCAGCTATTAGTGAAAGAAATGACACCTCCAGAGGGCAGTGTTAAATTGTTTGAGATGCTTGTTTTCTATTTTATCATGCAAACTAATGGGTGTTTGATTATCTGATATTCATATAGTTACGTGTTTGTTTTTTGTTTATTTTTTTTGTTTTTGTTTATGGTGATTTTTAAGCAGTATTCATGTGCATAGGCATTAAATATACTTAAAAATAGATCTTGTTTAAAATTTTAAGAGAAGGTATACATGTTTCCTTGAGCATTGTATCTGAACATGAAATTGGAATGGCTTCAAGCTACAGCATCAAGTAGCAGTGAAAAGAACTGAATGATCAAGGTGGTGTAGTCAATATTTGAATTTACTTATGTTTACTAAACAGGCAAAATATTTTGAGTAAAAATAACTCAACTATATCCAGGTCTTTTATAACTGGTCACCTGCTCAAGACAATGTTACTCTAGAAATGTAAAAATAATATATTATAGAGCTTAATGAGAATGTTTCAGCTCTCCATTTTGTGTTTTGTAAGATGGAGCTGAACCTTCTTTTCCAAAAAAGAAGACTGTCTGTCTCATGTAGTCAATTGTAATGATACTGAAATCCTGCATTCATAGAAGCAAAATTTTGTTTCTGTTTTGTTGGATTAACATTTGTTCTTTCCCTCATACTTCATACAGGTGTGCATCGGAACTACTGTTTCATTCATAGCTTCATTGATACATACAAATGAACAGTCCAGCATGTCATTTAGTGAAACCTTTATGAATAGAGACCTGTCATTTGCAGAACAAGGTGAGCAATGATGACATCCCTTCCTCCCTTTCTCCATTTTACAAAAATAAAATGCATTAGAAGAAGAATGTACACATTGGGGTAAAAATGGGCTTTGAAACAATTATATGAACCATACTATCTTCTTTGTAGGCTCAAGCTTATGGAAGTACTTAATAAAACTTTTTGAGTATAGGAGTACTAACAGCATGTAATGAGGAGGTATTCAGACACTGTCAAAGCTTGTTCTTGGTTAGCTCTTTTGCTCCTTTACCTGTTCAACCTAGAAGATGTGTAGCCTCTTTCCTTCTGCAGCAGTATATATATTCAAAATCCAAAAGCAGGTATAACATCATTTCACTAATGACCTTGGGTAATACAAATTAGACACACATCACAAATGACAGATAAATTACAAAATCAGTCTTACCCTCACATGCACATCTTACAGGCATGTAGAGAAATGGATGAATTTTATACCCTGTGAAATCATATCTAATTGAACAAAACAGAATAGAAATGAACAATGACATATAAACATGAAACAGTGCTCTTTTGTCTTCAGTGCTGTTATTAATTTGTCTGCTTCTGTTTACGGAGTATCATCTACTCTCTGTGGCCCAAGATGAATTGAATTTCTGCAGTGCATCAGTAGGAATGCAATGGACTCTTTGTGGTACCTCTCCCTTGGCCAGACAGAAAGAGGAAAAGATCAGATTTTTATTTTGGAGCAAAAATGGATAACACAGTTTATCTGCAACATATGTGCTTACTTTCATACCTTGAAGAGGGCACATTTTTGGAATTTTATGTGGTGCATCTGGTATGTCCAAAGAGATGCTGTTCTAGACCTCTGTTTCTCTTCAAGACTCATGTAACAAAGACTAAGAAAGGTGAACCTTAATTTGCAGAGTTTAATATGAACACTATAAAAACTGTTTATTTATTTATTTATAATTGGGCATCTTTTCTGCTTTTCCCAAGAAGTTACATTGTGAAGCTGAGAAGCCTTATGGCAGGTTTGCTAAACATGCTGTAAGCACAAGCAGGCTTTGTAAAGCAACTGAATTAGCCAAAGGATTTTCTTGGAAAACAGAAACTATTAAATGAGAAAAATATTGATTGTTCAAACTTTGGTTAAAATTCTTTTAAGAAATTGAGAATAGCTATTGCTGAAACTTCTCTGATGCTCTGCACTACCACTTTTGAAAATAAATAAGCTGCTTCTTTTAGAGGGGTATTTTAAGATGCCTTTGGTAATCCACAGTTCAGGTGCACAAAGATTGTACTTAGTTGATAGAGGTGTGTGTGCACACATGGAAGCTTTTTTCCCCTTCAGATAAGACTGTCGCTCTTGGATATTTTTTGAGAGTATGAAAACTCTTCCTGCAGTTATTATGGACTTCTCAGGATGGAGATCTGAATAAGGGGATAGAATAGGGAAACTGATTAGGTTTCATGGAGCTGCTACAAACACACAAATTGATCTTGAAGTGCATGAAAATTCAGCATGGGATGCAATGCAGTTCTGATTTCTAATCACAAACTTTTGTTAGCTTGTTATGGTGCAGCAAGAACACTGGGATTCCTGAGGCGGTCGTTTTGTTGAGTTAGCTTGTTTTATGGTGACATTCATAATAAATTTGTGTCTCAAATGAACTCATAAAATGAGAGGGAAAATCACTTTCCTAAATTTATTTTTGCTAGGGCTTTGCTGATGGTTTAGTTATTCTGTTTTAGTAGAAATTAAATGAGTGCTCAATACATTTTGAAGCAATGCTCAACAGCAGTTAGAACTAGATGCATTTCATATGCCTTTCAGGGTTGCTCGTTAATTTGCATTTGAGTAACAGATGCACAGTTAGAAAGAAAACAAAGGTGTGGACAAGTATCCTGAAGATTTATGGGTATTTCTGAATGTGAAGACTTCGATCTCTAAGCTTAGACACGAGGTTTTTTTTTTTTGTTGTTTGTTTGTTTGTTTAGTATAGTGTGATACTATCACTAATGTTTCTGTATGGGACTGGGAGAAGATCTGCACAGCTATGTTGTGGCACAGGATGCTTCTCTGGTGCACAATTTCCAACCCTGCATGCCTTACAGAGGGTACACTGAACACACTGGTCTACAGAAATAGGGTGAAAGCACCTAACAGTAAGGCACTCTGACAGTTCAAACCAGTATCACGTTGGTTTCATCCTGTTCTCCAACTTAAACACATACAAACATATAGAAAATACGAAGTATAAATGCATAATGCATGTGCATATATGTGTGTATATCTATGTGTATAAGTAAATATGTAAAATGGCAAAGCAAACAAACAAAACCACTTAATTTCCAGTTATTATAGTTGTAATCTAAATTTTGTGAAGCCTGTTTTTTGATTCTTGGGCAGCATTTATTTTTCATTGACTGTCACGTTATAGAGACAATTTAAGGGGCAAAATATTAAACTGAGACTGCTATAAAGATCATTATTTGTAAGATGAGTTCACTCAGCTGAAAACCAACATATGATCATTACTGGTAAATGTTGCAGTCTTAAAGGAATTTGTTATTGGATATCTTGATAACTGCCAAGGCCTTCAATTTTTATTACTTTTTCCAAAGACTGTATATGTTTTGTATACTTGAAATTCCAACCTACAACAAAATATGGGGATGGTATATGTGCTATTCTGTGTGAACTATGAAATCAATATACTGTCTTAAATATTGGAGGGACATCATTGTAAACTAGTTATTGATGTGCTAAAGTCATTTACACCTGACACAGAAGATAGATTATGGCACTATTAATTTAACTGGCAGTGGGTATAAGAAGATAACCTGCCATGTAAGCCCAAAGACAGTCATCTGTAAAGTTTTTATGCATATTTTGTTCAGCAAGCTATACAGTTCTGACAGCTACGAATCACTTCTAATCTGTCAGTTTCAAAGATTGTCATCAGAAAGTTCAGCTGAAGGAGAATGTCTGTTTGACTCATCTTAAATGTAAGATGATTACTGTTTGTCACATTTACAAATTATCCTATTCTTAGAAAAATAAAGCTAAGCTGTTTAGCATGGTTATTGAGTAATTTTGAAGGCAAGATGCGGCAATGCATCTAAAATAGAAATATGCAGTTTTGTAGTGAGACTTGTTTGCTAATGGATGGCATGCAGCAATAGCAATAAAAGCAAAGATGTTTTTCTTTGCAATAACTCTTCATATACATAAAAATATGTAAAGAAAAGAAAAATGTAAAAACTGCTGAATGTTCACTTTTTCTCTGTGATATACAGTACAGTTATAAACTCTGGAACAGATGACACAATTCCAAAAGATAACTGATTCTCCAGATACAAAACCAGATTTCACTTTTCTTTCAAAATGCTCATGTGTTATATCTTTGGCCTTACATATAAACTAACAACACCTGGCATGATTCTATGGGATTATTTGAAGATTTTTTAGGGTAGATTTTTGAGGAGTTGTTGGGCTTTTATGCTTTGTTTAGCCAAAATCTCACGTGTTTTTAAGAACATGATCAAGTTCCTTTGCCTTTTCAGGTTGTTCCCACTCTAGTGGTGTTTTTAACACTTTCAACCTGCTCTTCTGTTGTCCAGGTTTCTGTAGCTTGCCCTTGCCCCACTGGCAACTCTGACAGCTGCTGCAAAATAGGAAGATTCAATCTCTTTCACCATTATTTCACCCTGGTATACATGGGATCCTGGGACCACCTGTGGAGGTGAGAGGCCTTGGAACAATTGCTCTTTGTGGTTTATAGGAATCACAAAACTGACTTGGACATGTTGCAGCTTTGGGAGGCCAGGAGAAATTGAATCTTTTTAATGCCTGTGTGTGGTAACCATTGGTTCAATAAAAAGTTTAAATGACTCTGCTGGGCATTGAAAACGGCAATGTGTATCATTTTTCATTTAACTGTGTACACTGTATATGATGACAATATGCAAAACCAGAAATATTAATGCAACATGCTCAGTAAGGAGAAAAATAATGACTGAGTAATAAAGAGTTGCTGCTAAATATATATGTATTTGTATATATAAAACCAGCATTTTATTAAGTCAACAGTGAATTTCACAAAGTACAAGTAGTTAAGCTGTAGTTTGTCCTGCTAGTGCTTTTCTTCTTATTCAAGAAAACTTTGACTTGGAATAGAAATTTTGTCTGAATAAAAATAAATGAGATTAGTCCCTGGAGGGTTCCAAAAATTTTAAGAAAGCTCATAGAACAGTTGAAAGTAATTTTGACCCTTCCTTAAAGAAGTACCAAAAATAAGTGGCTGTACAATTTGCATGGAATGGAAGGTAAAGAAATGATTTGTCTTTTTTTTTTTTTTTTTTTTTTTTTAATTGGTAGGGAGGCATGTTTACACTGCAGCAGTTGTGTTCTCTGTTGGTGCCTCACCCATCAGGGAGGTCTACTGGGTGTGGCTTCTTCTAAATATCTCCAAATGAACTCTTTTCACACAGTGCTCCGTGGAAGCTGCATGGAAAGAGATTTTCCCTTCTGTTCCAGAAGCACAAAGGTATTTCTGAACCAGAGAGACAGTTGCAGATGAGCTGCAGCAGAGATTGAGTTAATCAGTTTTTCCTGAGCTGTGCTGGCTTTGCTCACCTGCAAGGTACCCAAGACACCAGCAGTGCCTTATTTGTCTACTCTGTTGCTCTACCACACCCTTTACTGGTCTTTCTTCCTGTTATCTTTCAGAGTTTCCATTTTGTGATATCTGGTCTTGTGCCCATGATGTGTCCAATGAGCACTTGAGGTCTGTGAGTTCCCATACTGAGGCTAGCCAACAAACTTGTCGCTGAGGTGTAACAAATTGCCAGCACTGCACCCGAGCTAATAAAATTAGTTTGTTGTTTAGCGAAGCATTGCAGTAACTGCATAGTCCTGCAGCGGGACACTGAAGGCAGTAGAGGAGCTTCAGCCCTGAGTATGAAGGAAAATGGCAGTGAGCAGCAAAGCCTACCCCTGCTACTGAGTATCAACCCCCTGCACCTTGGGTATAATATTGTTACCTGTTTCAAACGTCTGGAACCATTTCAAGTAGGATATGAGAATGTGGTCTGCTTCAAATTCTGCAGAGACTATATGACACATTTTCACAGAGCCATAGAATGGTTTGGGTTAATATCATCCAGTACAAATCCCCTGCCATGTGCAGGAATGCCACCCACTAGATCACATTGCACAGGGCCCCATCCAGCCTGGCCTTGGGCATTGTCAGGGATGGAGCAGCCACAGCTCCTCTGGGCAGCCTGGGCCTGGGCCTCACCACCCTCTGAGTGAAGAATTTATTCCTCACATCTAATCTAAATCTAAGTTTAAAACCCTTACTCCATGTCCTATCCCTACACCCCCTGAAAGCTGGAGAGTCCTTCCCCAGCTTTCCTGCAGCCCACTTTAGGCACTGGCAGGCTGCTGTGAGGTCTCCCCGTGGCCTTCTCTTCTCAACCTCAACTCCCTCAGCTTGCCTTCATGGGAGAGATGCTCCATCCTCTTGATCATCTCTGTGGCCCTCCTCTGCACTTGTACCAATATTCCATATCCTTCTTGTGCTGCGGCCCCCAGAGCTGAACACAGCACTCCAGTTGGGGTTGCACAAGATTTTACATCATCGAAATGCTTCTTACAAGGTTTTAAACAAGCAAGCATGTCCAAATTTAAATGCATATGTGTCAATGTGTCGATGTGTCAATATCTTACATGCAGTGGAAGTATTTTTGTATTTCTTCTCAGCAAGATGCATGCAGTAACTCATCATTCTTTTGTTAGGATAAACCTACTTTTTTAGGCATTGGTTTAGTCTATCTTACTATAAGAGAAGCTAATTTATTTTTTTTTTTTTTTTTCCGGGTGATAAATGAAGCTCATTTCCATTGTACCATATAAGATAGCTGCTTGACATTGGGGTCTGTTTCTCAAGAAAAGAGTGGGAAAAAAATCCTTAAATTCTTTTTCCTAATTTCTTCCCCCATTTATTCTCTCTGTCCTGCTATTTGGTTGCTGCGAACCTAGCTTTTACCTCTAGGCAAGTGGGCAGGCAAGCATCTCATTCTGGAACTAATGTCAATGTATCTCCTTGGATTAATTGGCAAGTAAATGGTGCAGTCTATATGTTGCCTCCTCAGGAGAGATCTCTTACTTCAGCAACATTGCTGTACTTTGCTCTGAAATTTAGCCCTTTGCTTAACCCCTTCCTGACATTGCTCAGGGGAACCTAACAATCAGCCTTTCTGCTCTTGCATGCGATGTGTGAGAGCATGGCTTCAGTGTCCCCAAGAATAGATTTTACTATCAACTGATCGGCTGTTATAAGAAGTTTTCTTTTTTAGCTAGTAATGTCTTTTGGTGAATGTTAGTATGTCACATGGATGTAACACTAGATAATTCCTTAAATTAAGCTTTTTTTGTTGTTGTTGTTGTTGCTGTTATTGTTGTTCAATTGCAGATAATCAAAGGAATAAGAACTAAATAAAAATGGAATTCACTGTGACTTGGACTACTGAGCTTTGCCAAGGTAGTTTTATTAAAAAAATAAAAAATAAAAAAAAATCTAAGTAAATTCACATTGCTCATCAGAAGTTGATACTGAACATTTGTTACTGGAAAATCTTTGTGAAACTCTGCCTCCCCCCCCCCCCCCCCCCCCCCCCCCCAAGTCCTGCTTACAGGAACCACTTAACATACTCTCTGGAAGGGAGCGTGCAGAGGTGTTTTCAAGATAGTTCAGAATATTTAAAATTGCTTCCCCTGAGCAATATATCAAATTATCCTCCAAAGTGAGGAGTTGATTTTTGCAGATGATGTGTTTCATATTAATGTAAGTAAAGCCAGTTGCTTCACTAGCCAACAACTGAATTATGTCTCTGTATGTGTTTTTTTTTTTTCACCTGAAAACTTTCAATGATAACCATTCATTTCATCTTTTTAATTCAGTTGATCATATTGGTTAAATGCAACTTCTTTGTTAATATGTTTAACTGAAAAATCTTAGTTTTGTCACTGGAATGTTTTCAAATGACAAAGAATACTTCAAAAGAAAACATATATTTGTTTCCTGAAGTGCTACACGGATGAAGAACATCTTTAATAAGCTAGCACCCTCCTGCTGAGTTTCTAGCATCAGAACATGTCTATGCTAGGCAAAGTTTCATTTCTATTTAGTTTCAATTAAATGCCTGTAATGTAATTACATAGCACAGGAAGGATCTATTGATGTTGTGAATTTGATTTTTAATAAGATTACAAAAAAACCCTCTAAGGTGCCTCCATAACTTTCAAAATTATTGTCTGTCTGTCTAGCTTCTTACGTGCAATGATAACATCTGGGAACTGTCAAATCCTGTAATTTTTTTTCCACTTTGATAAATACTTTACTTGGCAATTGATTTTGATAGGAATGCTCAGATTAAAACACTCCCCAGTTGAGTAAAAGGCAACAAATCAGGCTTATGGTTTATGATGGAAACAATATGGGGGTTATTCTGGAAATACAGATACTGATATAATTCCCAGAGATGGTATAACTGTTTCAGCAGAAGTGTGAACTTCTTTGCTTGTGAAACTCAAGCTAAACAACCAAGAACAATCACATTTTTACCATTTGCAAAAATATCTAATCATTTTGTGGTTTCACCTCATATTTTTAGCTTTTTTTTTTTTTTTTTTTTTTAAGTGAGAAGCTGCTTTTCCATCTGTCTGATAGCAAAATTTCACCATTTCATCAATAAAACTGGCATCGTTTCACCTTGAATCTATTCACAGAAGCTTCGTCACTTGAGGTATATAAATCTAGTTTGGATGAAGCAGTGACATTTAATTAAAATCTTATTTTGTGCATGAAAATCCTCAGCCCAAAATAGAAAAAATCATATGATTGTAGTAATCTGTAGTTTGTATCATGATATTTCACATACAAATTATCTTTTCTGTGTTGCCTATATCCTTCAATGATTTGGTTTCTTCCATTCCCACAAGTAAAAGCTGTTTCCTGTGCACATACATGCAACTGGCAGGCTGAAATGACTGAAAAGCCAAAATGAAAGACTTGATAAAAATCCAGGAGCATAACTTTCAAATTTGTTCTAGAATTGTGCCCCATGTAATCCTAACTGTCCTAAACATATTTCATTTAAATTGGAAATTTAAACTGGTGGGATGTAACTCTGATTGGAGGTTGGTTGGTTTGCCTAGACTGTGATATCCTTTTACATCACCTCAGGTAGATCTCAGGGCATTTTGACCTGTTCTGGCCAAAAAGGAAAAAAAAGCAATTCCAACAACAAATGCTTTTATGTTGCTGCTAGTATCCAATTAGGGGAAGAAATGATGAGTTTATCAGGGTTGTATCTCTTGACTTACCTGCTTAATAGGGAGTTAATGCCATCCTGATTCAGGCCACAGGTCAGGAAATGGCCACAGAGTGGGATCCACCAGCTTTAGCTGATCTTGGATCATTAACTGCAGTGACTTTCTGGATAGCCTCAATAGCATTACAAAGATATTTCAAAGTCAGAACTGATCACTGGAGGAGGAGATGGCAAGGGAGGCTAGAGTATCTCTTCCTGTTAAGAGAATTAACGCATTTTCTCTGTATTTACACAAAGTGCACATATGGTCAGATTTCCTTGCACATAGCATTAAAATAATATATATATTATATATATATTTCTTAAAATATAGAGCAGGTTAAATATCTACTGGAGAGTGAATTTTGTTTTGATACTGGTGTTATGAACCTTTGTTATGATCTCCTTTGAAACCTAGTTTCCTGGAAGCAAAGGATGTCATAGATTTCTTTATTATCTCATTAAAACTCTTCATTTAAACTGTGTTTTCATAGCATCTTGAGTGCTTTAAAATCTTTAATAGATGTATCCTGTAACACAAGTGCAAGATAGTAGATATTATTATTATTCCTGTTTCACAAGGAGTTTGTCTCAGAAAGGGATTCACAGAGAAATTCTGGCACAATAGAAAATTGAAACTCTGCCTCTTGATTGGGCACAAACTTAAATACACACAAAAAAAAAATTAAACATAAGAAAACACTTATGTAGTGTGAAATGGATTGAAAGCTTGTATTGGTTGCCTAATGAGAATTAGGAGTCATAATCCTTGGAGATATTCAAAGCCTGAATTGAGACAGTGCTAGGCAACCTGCTGTAGATGTTCCTGCTTTGAGGAGGAAGTTGGGGAATTGGACTAGATGATTTCCCAAGGACCTTTCTAATATCATCCACTTTGCAATCCTGTGTCTGCTGTAGTGCTTTAACCCATGGCCAATTTTCGTTTCAAGCTTTTGAAGAAAATAATGGCACAGAATGGAAATGGCCATTCCACAGCCAGGTGTTCACTGCTTGCATTGTGATTCTTATAAAGACCCCATCAAAGTGTACGTACCTATTCAAGGTGAACTTCCCAAGCAGAAAATAAAAATAAAAATAAAAACAAAAACAAAACAAAACAAAACAAAAAGAACTCTTGGAACTTTTGTGTGCACTATTCTTTTCCTTAATGAAATTTTAGAAGTATTTGAGGAACAAGTTGAGTTTCTCCTTCTCTTCCATAATGGTCCTTCATTGGATACTTCAGTTTCTAAATCAAGCTGAGGCACACAGGTAAGATGGATGAACTTGCCCTGAAAATGTTGTTTAGTTTCTCACTCAGAAAATAAGGGTAGACTTTCTTTCTTTTTTATTTATTTATTTTTTGCTTTCCAGCTAGCAGTGTGTGACCTTTCACATGTACAATAGAGAAAATTCCCATCTTTTGACACAGAAACAATGCAGAGCATCTGTTAGGAAAGGTTGTTTCATTAAATGAATGAGTTACTTCTAGTAAAGTTATTACAATTATATCCATACCATAATGAATAATGGCCCTCTGCAGCTAAATACTATGAGGTTTTAATCTGAACCAATAAGAAAAAGGAAAAGAGAAAGAGACAGACAATGGAAGCCTTATTCCTCCAATATTAATGCAGGTCAACAATAGGTTTGTTGTAGACCAAATGTCCTCACTCTCAAATGTGCAATTAGTCTGAGGGCAATAGTACACGATGAGCAGGAAGTTGTCATCTCTCAAGAGCATCCTTGACTGCTGTGGTTGTGCAGCTGTGCTGCTGGCTGACCGGAGCTATTATCTCTGTAAAAGTCTGTGCTGTAACTCCTGGATGCAGCAGGTCAGCTGTGTGCTCATCAAGAGTGTTTGCACTGGCATCGGCTGCCCACAATAGATGTAGACTACATTCATCTTTTGTGCTGAGCGTGACACTAGTTATTAAATGCTTCCTTGTCATTTGAATAAGATTCAATAACAGGTGCTGTGTCTTCTCTGTAGAGGTCCTGTAAGACAAATGGATTACACGTTCTCTGTCTTCCTTTGTTCTGTTGGTTTTATTGACATACAAAGTAGCATCATAGAGTACATCTGTCTATACAAGCTTTGCTTTTCAGTGAGGTATCAGATGTAGTGTGTTTAAGGTGGGATGTTAATGATAATTAAACGGAACTGTTATATGATTTTACAACCTATTAGGTTAAAACAGAAAAGCAGCGTCAGAGTACGTGTATGGATATTTTGTTTTTAATTACTTCTAGAAATAAGTGTATAACACATGCTTTAACTTTTCTGTGAAAGGTTTTTTTTGCTATTTGAGTGATAAACTAAATTCATTCAAGCATAAGTACTCTTAATAACTTGCATAAAATCAGAGACCTTAAATAATTTATCACTTTTCCACTTCACCATTGTTTCAAAGGGTATGGCAAAAGATCACGCACAGCTTGGTTATTTGTAGATTTTTCGTTGGTGTGATAGTGAGATCAGATGGATGTTTTTCCTTTGACAGAGTTCATCTGGTCAAAAGCAAGGCTTAGATATTCACAAAATCAGAAATATTCTTTGCCCTAGAACAGAAAATATCTGTCATAACTGGCGGCCTTGAGATAACGGGACCTTGTAGATCTTCCCTTTCCTATTTTGTAGAATCATAGAATGGCTTGGGTTGGAAGGGACCTTGAAGGTTATCCAGTTCCAACCTCCCTGCCATGAGCAGGGATGCCACCCACTACATCAGGTTGCCCAGGGCCTCATCCAACCTGGTCTTGAGGCATCTACAACTTCTCTGGGCAACCTGTTCCAGTGCCTCACCACCCTCTGAGTAAAGAATTTGCTCCAAACATCTAATCTAAATCTCTCCTCTTTCAGTTTAAAACCATTCCCCCTTGTCTTGTCATTATCTGACTGAACAAATGTGTGAGATTGTGTGTGTTTTCCTTACTCTTCAAAAAAGAATAAACTTTGGAAACACTTTACAATCAAGGTTTATGTTTTCCTAAAATGTACCTCCCAACCACAGAGAAAATGGATCAAAGTAAATAAAAGAGTAAATGTCTTTTATCTTGTAACACTAATGATAAACTGCCCCTCCTTCTTTAAGTGTGGAAAGACTCCAGAGGATGATGTGAATAGCCTTTGCTATCTCTGCAGTACTGCTGAAGAGTGTATTTTATTCTCTTTTATACTATAGTTCATATGCATACAATATAATCCGTCAATATAAGCTTCATTACTAGTACTTGCAATTTTACAGGCTGAAGACTGATTATCTAGCATGCAGCTTTGGTGGGAAGGATCTGGAGATCTTTTTAAACATCAAGCTGAACATGAGCCAGCAGCATATCTTATCCACAAAAAAAAGCTAAGAGCAACCTGGGCTGTGCTGACAGGAGTACAACAGACAGTTGATGACAGTGATTGTCCCCTTTTACTCATTAGATACTGTGACCAATTTGGAGCCCGCAATATGAGAAAGATATTCATCAGGGAATCACCAGGATTCAGGTCAGGTGCTGGAGCACTTGCTCTGAGAGGAGAGGCCGAAGTAAAGGAGAGAAGAGATGACACTGGGAACTGTTTATAATTATGAGAAAGTTATCAAAAACGAAACAAGACAGGCTCTTCACCACTCTGCACAGTGGTGCATGGCAGTAGGGCAAGATATCATTTCACCATGAGGGCAGTCAGGCATCAAAGCAGCTGCAGTCTCTATCCATACAAGTATTCAAGTCCTAACTGGATAAAGCTCCGAGCAACCTGGTCTCATCTCATAGATGGTTCTGCTTTGAGAACGAGTTTGGACTTGAGACGCTCTAAGGTTCTCTCCAACCTGAGTGGCTACATCCTGTCCTTATCTGCAGGATAGATGTGGGGGAAGAATGTGAATGCAGAAAGTTGTGTGTGTGTAATAGGACAAAACAAGTACATGCAGCAGTATTATTTAACACAGACTTGGTGACAATGGACAGTGGGGTCGAGTGTACCCCCAGCAAGTTTGCTGATGCCACCAAGCTGTGTGGTGCGGTTGATATACTGCACAGAAGGGATGCCATCCAGAGGGATCCGGGCAGGTCTGAGAGGTTGGCCTATGAGAACTTCATGAGGTGCAACAAGGCCAAGTGCGAGGTCCTGCACCTGCGCTGGGGCAATCCCAAGCACAAATACAGGCTGGGGGGAGAAAGCGTTGAGAGCAGCCCTGAGGAGTAGGACCTGGGGGTGGTGGTTGATGAGAAGCTCAATATAAGCCGGCAATGTGTGCTTGCAACCCAGAAAGCCAAGCGTACCCTGGCCTGCACAAACAGCAGCACGGGCAGCTGGGTGAGGGAGGGGAATGCCCTCCTCTGCTCCGCTCTTGTGAGACCACACCTGGAGCCCTGCACTCAGCTCTGGGGTCCCCAGCACAAGGAGGACTGGGACTTGTTAGAGTGGGTCCAGAGGAGGCCACGAGGATGACCAAGGGGCTGGAGCACCTCTTCTATAAAGACAGGCTGAGGGAGATGGGGTTGTTCAGCCTGTAGAAGAGAAGGCTCTGGGGAGACCTCGCAGCGGCCTTTCAGGACCTAAAGGGGCCTACAGGAAAGCTGGGGAGGGACTCCGTGTCAGGGAGTGGAGTGACAGGACAAGGAATAATGGCTTTAAACTGAAAGATGATAGATTTAGATTAGACATACAGAAGAAATTCTTCACTCTAAGGGTGGTGGGGCACTGGACATACACTGTCATGATCTTTACAGTATCTTCTGCACAGTGTGAAGGAGACATACACAAGTTCTGAAACCTGTACAGCCTTGTTATTGTGGCATCCAGTTAAAAGTATCTCACCTTTCTTAGAGCTGGAATATATTAGATTGGGCGATGAGCCATATGTGAGTTTCTGTTCTGTTTGCTGTACTCGAGGTAGCTTGTCCCAAATCTCATGTTTACACTCTATAGCCAATTTTCCTAACTTATACATATTTCTGGCTAGAATACCATAGAAGGCCTTAGGTGGTGGCAGGAGTTATGCTTAACATTACTTTATTCAGCTTCTTCATAGGAGAAAAAGAGTTTTAGTCCCCTTAAATAAGTTCATAAATCTGTAAATAGCTATTTATTAGTAAGAAGACATGAATTAGAAGGGCGATGATACCTTTTCCTTTAAAAAAGCCAGAGTAGGCACTTGTAAATTATTTTTACTCCATTTTGGGAATTTTGAAATTTGTATTTTACAGAAATATAGTTGACTTTTTAGTATAAAGTTAAAAAAAAGAAAGTACACTGAAGTAGTATGAATGTTTAGTAGGAGGAGAATTACTTTGCATTTCCAAACTATTGTTATGAAGTGACAGATTTCCTAAAAAGTATACAAAGGCTTATGTATCTGGGCAGGGCTGTTGTTTAGGCCACCCGTTTAGTGTATTGTACTTGCATTCTTAAAAATGACGTGACTTCAGGATCCTGTGGAGAAGTCTGTTTTCCTTAAATACAGGTTGCTAAACTAAGCTATAGCATGTGAACATGTGGCTACTTTATTTTTCTTCCCCTAGATTGCTAAATCCCATTAAGTTAGCACAGAAAAAAAGATGCTTTTCCGATGGCATCTTTATTTCTCTCAATAGATCTTCTTCTTTCCTTCTCCTGCCTTTCCTTCGTCCCTTGTGGTTTGAGAGGACTTCTGTAGAAAGCCCATTTCTTATAATTTGAAATTATGGTTCAAGGGAGCTTTACACATTATTAAAGTGCAACCATTTTTTTTTTCTTCAAATTTCCACTTAAAAATAACTTAATCTTCTGTACTGAGATTTTTCAGCCTCAGTTGCCCAGCCACTGAAATTCTGACAAAAAAAAAAAAAAAAAAAAAAAAAAAAAAAAAAGCACCTCCTGCTGCATTCTTCCACTTTGGAAAAACTGGTCAGATTTGTCCATCAGTTAACTAAAATGTGGGCTAATTCTAAACCCTGAATATCCAAGCTGGTTTAGATGAAGAAAGTATCTCTAAGCTTACCATCACTGTACTGGTTTGGTTGTCACAGATCTAAAAGGAAGAGATGACAGTGTGTGAGATGAAAGCGTGTTGTGGGATATTTTAAGGTCACAACCATGAAATCAGGCTAAAATGTTCGTACTTTATACCAACATATTATGATTGATTTCTATTCTATATTCGATGATCTATTTTGTTAAATCAGAATTAATTTTCAGAAGGACTTTTGTATAATGAAATAGCTAAGAAAAAAATAAAGCAAAAAGTCTCGTTCTGTAACTGTTTATCCATTCCAACACATACACACTGGGTTGAATTTTATGATTTACATTAGTGGAAAGAATAAGTGCTATGACTTTCCTGACCAGTGTCATGTGGAACCTAGAAAAAGCTGTACAGAGCACAAATCACACTGAAGCAGTTGCTAATTCAAAGGTTTAACATCAGTTTTATTTTGTTTTGTTTAAACAAACAAAGAACAGCCCACACAACAAAGTCAAATGTGGGAATGAAGCATTGTCCGGCCCCCTTATTACTTTTGAAGGGGCATGTGTGTATTACGAGGGATTTTCCCAAGATATATTTTCAGACTATTCAACATCTGAGAAGGCTGAGGTTCTCAACACCTTCTTTACATCTGCCTTTAACAGTCAGATCAGTTATCCTCAGGGTACTTTACACCCTGATCTGGAAGTCCCCTGTGATTCAGGTAGAGAATCACACCCTGTGATTCAGGGAGAGACAGTTAGAGACCTGCTCCTCCATCTGGAATGTCACAAGTCCATGGGACCAGACAGGCTCTGTGGTGTAATGACCACATGGACACCAGGTTTTTTTAGGGGTCAATAACTTCAACAACTACTTTTATTGAGGACAGGCTCCCTTCTTATACCATTAGCTCTACCAGCAGTACTTTTCCACTAACTATTTGTTGGTCAACAGCTTTGCCCAGGAACAGCAAACACTTAGCAACTTCCATGTCTTAACGATTGGAGAATAAGCAATTTGAGACAGCAAGGAATCTCCTGAATCACCCTTCTTTGTTCCTTCTAACTTCTTTACATTCCCCATGGCTTCATCATTACGAGTCCGATGTTATCGCCAATTATGGGGCTTGTCCACTGCCATGGCAATACTCCCACAGGGCTCCAACCTAGGGTGCTGAGGGAGCTGGCAGAAGTGGTTGCCAAGCTCCTTTCCACCATCTATCAGTGTTCCTGGTTCTCTGGAGAGGTCCTGGAGGATTGGAGGCTTGCCAATGTGACTCCCATCTACAAGAAGGACCGTAAGGAGGACCCAGAGAACAACGGGCCTGTCGGCCTGACCTCAGTTCCAGGGAAAGTTATGGAGCAAATCATCTTGGGTGAGATCACACAGCACTTGCGTGGCATCCAGGGGATCAGGCTCAGCCAGCACAGGTTCATGAAAGGCAGGTCGTGTTTGTCCAACCTCATCTCATTCTATGACCATGTGACCAGACTGGTAAATGAGGGAAAAGATGTAGTCTACTTAGACTTCAGCAAAGCCTTTGACACGGTCTCACACAGTATTGTCCTGGGGAAACTGACTGCCAGTGGCCTGGACAGGTATACTCTTCTCTGGGTGAAGAACTGGCTGGAGGGCCAAGCCCAGCGGGTTGTGGTTAATGGAGTTAAGTCCAGCTGGCATCCCGTTACAAGTGGTGTCCCCCAGGGGTCGGTACAGTGGTCTATCTTGTTTAATATCTTTGTTGATGACCTGGATGAGGGGATTGAGTGTACCCTCAGTAAGCTTGCAGACGACATCAAGTTTGGAGGTAGAGTCGATCTGCCTGAGGGTAGGTGGCCCTTCAGAGGAATCTGGATAGGCTGGACTGCTGGGCTGAGGTGAACGGGATGAGGTTCAACAAGGCCAAGTGGCAGGTCCTGCACTTTGGCCACAATAACCCCATGCAGCGCTATAGGCTTGGGGCAGAGTGGCTAGAAGACTGTGAAGAAGAAAGGGACCTGAGAGTGTTGATCGATGCTCAGCTGAACATGAGCCGGCAGTGTGCCCAGGTGGCCAAGAAGGCCAATGGCATCCTGGCTTGTATTAGAAATAGTGTAGCCAGCAGGAGCAGGAAGGTGATCATCCCCCTGTACTCAGCTTTGGTGAGGCCACACCTCGAGTACTGTGTTCAGTTTTGGGCCCCTCATGACAAGAAGGACATCGAGGCCCTGGAGCATGTCCAGAGAAGAGCAACAAAACTGGTGAGGGGTCTGGAGCACAAGTCTTACAAGGAGTGGCTGAGGGAGCTGCGGTTGTTTAGTCTGGAGAAGAGGAGGCTCAGGGGAGACCTCATTGCACTCTAGAACTTCCTGAAGGGAGGTTGTGATGACGAGGGGGTCGGCCTCTTCTCTTAGATAACTAATGCTAGGACTCGAGGAAATGGCCACAAGTTGCACCTGGGGAGATTTAGATTAGGTATCAGGTAAAACTTTTTTCTCTAAGAGTGGTCAGGCGCTGGAACAGCCTGCCCAGGGAGGTGGTGGAATCACCATCCCTGGCGGTGTTCAAGAAGTGCCTGGACAAGGTGCTATGAGATATAATTTAATAGCTTAGTGGGTAGTATTGGTGATAGGAGGACGGTTGGACTAGATGATCTTGTAGGTCCTTTCCAACCTTGTGTTTCTATGATTCTATAATTCTATGAAAATGGTGCTCAGCTGGGGCAGTCAATAAGCAGCCTAAACATATGACAGATGCACAGACAACTTCAAAGATGTCATTACAAGTGCCTGTGGAGATATTTGAGAAGCCAGATGCTGCTGCCTTATGTCTTCCACAGATCAGTGTGTCCTGTGGTCACCTTCCAAAGGGGGTGTGTGGTTCAATATGGTGAAATAAACAATATTCCATCTAGTCAGTTTTTCTCTCTGAGTGGTCTTTTAGTATCTATATGTATACAGGAAATATATGTGCATATATGTGTATGCTTTTATATATAAATGGACAATCACACATGCCCCCTGACTCTCTCTGCCCTGAGGTACTTTCACACCTGTTAGGTTATTTGACAGATGTATTTTAGAGCTCATCTGGGCATAGATTACAGGTGCATTTAATTAAACCTAAAACTGCAAGAGAGAGTGAATGTTTACATTTGTTTGCAATTGTATGGTGGATGTCATTTATTTCTGTTCAAGTTATTACCTGGTAAACATAAACCATAAATGTAAACTATTTTTATTGGTAGTCTTTGCTTTGGCCTGGACAAGAAAGGATTAGCAGACCAATTCCTGATCCCGTCTCTGGCTGGCTTGGCAAGAGGGACTGGGGATCCTCTATCTTTCCTAGAGGCTTAATGTAATCTAAAAAATCTGAAAAAAAATATGTAACACTACATCAGGAAAAAAAAAATCCTGTCATTTTAGCAAAGAGGTCCCCAAAATCCAAATTGTTGCAATTTATTCAGAACTTCTACGTAAAATCAATCCATAGGAACTACCTGAATTAATTCCTGTTCAAAAAAGACCCAAGGTGGGGAAGGAAGGGAAAAATAAAATCAAAATACATCCCTTTAAATTTTAAACAATAGCAAATCTACATAGAAACACTAGTTAAATTGCTTCAGCTATTCTTTGCAGAGAAAGCTTGCACTCTGCTTTTGGTCTGAGTTTGTATAAAATCTGAAGTCTGGCTATTGAGCCATTTTCAAATTTTATGCTTAAGTTTAATGACACTTGATTAAGAAATATCCGTTTGTTAGTGTAGCTTAATGAATGAGATTAAGTCACTCTAATTTAAAGCTTGTAAGAAAATAATAGTTCTGCTTTCTGATGAAAATTTCAGATTTCATTCTGTTTTCCTTCCGGAACAGGTTGTAAACAAATTATTTAGGAGTGGAAATCAAGTAAGAAAATTGGACCACAAAATAATTCAGGAAGAATTTCTTATGTGATAAATGATACATTTTTTATGAAAGGAAGATGAAAGCATTTTCACCAATTATTCTTGGCATTACTTGAAATTAGTGTTCCTTTTTGAACATTATGCTTTATCAGTCACGCTTTTCAAGCCCATAGTTGCCTGCTTAGTTCTTCTCCCAATATTACCTAGGTCTTCCACACCTCTTTTGTTTTTTGGGTGCAGAAAATGACCAAGCCATAATAACAACATATTCAAAATTAACACAATCTGTCTTCTGACTAAGATACTGTAAATTCTAAAACATGACTCCTCAGAATGACTCATTTTCAGGAAAAAAAAAAGTAACAAACCAAAAATTTTTTCCTATCCAAATATTATCCAAATATATATATATCCAAATATATATATATATGTCCAAATATTATCCAAATATTTCCTATCCGAATAGTTGTTATGCTGTCTCATAAATTAACATATTCCTGTATGGTCTTTGGATTTTTCTGATTTATAGTCATACAGTGTCTTTCAATTCATTAATGTCAATTAAATGACGTTGGTGTAAGAACTAGTTGTGGAAGTACTTCAGCAGAAACTTGTCTCATTGTCTGTTTTGTTGAGACCTGCCAATACATTTTTTGAATGACTGTGTTTTGACCTTCATCAATGGCATCCCAGTTATTTTATGCTTCAGTTGGTGAAGACAGGTTGTTGCTTTTTTGCCTGAGGAGTCTAGGATAAACTCAACTCCTTTATAGAATACTAAAGCTTGCACTATTCACACCATACGTTTCAGAAAGGCCTCAATAAAAATAAATAAATACATACATATTTATTGTATTTTATTATATATATATTTTCTTTCTTATTCGTCTTACAGCAATTATAAAAGTTGTGCATGTAGCTTTGAGCTATATGCTATTTCAAATCTGGGCCTGGCCCAGAACATACTATGAAAGGATGCATTCAGTAGCTAGATAAAGGAATTTAACGATCAATCAGAAGTGGTGGGCCTTTTCTGTGCACAGTATTTTCATGAGATTTTATTTAGGGCCAAACTGAGTTGGTGGGCTATCTCTATATCTGAGCACTGTTACAGACAATTTAGGAGTCATAACGCCTTTGTTCTAACTCTAACATTGGTAAATGGCTATGTATATATGTATATATATAACTAGGTTAGTAACTTGGCCAATTTATTTACCAGTTTTGAATTTTTGTTTACTGATCTTATTTATAGGAATTCAAAAAATTAATCACACTGTAATGACTACCATATAAAGTGCATCTTTTCAATGCATTTTTTAACGTTACTCTAGAATGCGTATCACTAAGAGTGCAGGTAATAACCTGTCCTATAGCTATATTTGTGAGCAAAAGTTAACAAAATTAAGTACTCAAAATTACATCCTTTCTTTCTCAAGCTTCCATTGCAGGAAAAAGTTCCTAGAATATTGTCATGTTTTTATTTAAAACTCCTTAAATAGTTCAGATGATAAGGATAGCCCTTACGAACCATTCCTGATAGTAATCTCCATCAGATATTTCTTTCATAAATAATCTCTGGGATTGTATTTGAAATTGAAAGATTAAATGCTGTCAGGGGATGGTAGTGAGATATCATGTTTGGACATTTCTTGAAAAAGTTGTTTGCCTATAGAAGTAAATTGATTGTTTTTGAAAACATATCTATCATTAAATATAAAAAGTAATTTTAGTACAAAAGCGTGTATCGTACTTGCCTCTTTTAAATAAACCATTCAGTTTTAATTACATGTGCTAGGAATATAGATTAGAATCCTTCTAAACAAAATCCAGGGAGACTGTGTATTTTATTAACTCTCAACCCCAAATTTCTTGAATATTTAAAAAATAAAACACTTTCATATAATTATATACAAGGAAGGGGATGGTTATAAGTGGTAAATAAATAGCAAAGGATATTTTTCTTTCTAATGTAAACATCTGGCAGTAATCCTTGCTTACACAATTAATGGGCATTTAATTGGCAATGATCAGTTTATTGCAGCAATATGAAGTGAATGTTTCCCCAGGAACAAACAGCTGTTGCAAGAATTTCACAGCAATTTAGCAAACACCAGGTGATAGCTGTATCTAGAATGAAGTGTTCTGTCTCCAAGTGAATACAGTAGCAGTGAATCAGAAAAAGATATAAAAAGAGATTTATCTGATTTTTTTTTCACAGTCTTTGTAATATTGTTTCTAAATCAGCCTCAGCAAAACAATAATTAAATGAAATCTGTAAGTATTCTACAGGGGCCTTTTAAAATAAGTCTTCATTTAAACCCGTGAGACATTCAAGATAAGACTAATTCTGAGACTTTATTTTAAAACTGTATATTTTTAATTAGAAGTGCAAGTATTTCAGAATCATCTGCATTTAGAATTGTTGTGTCCAGTTATAAACCAGTATTTGAATCAAATAGACAGTGACAGCTCATGCAAATTTGTTTCATAGGTGTTTGTGAATGAGAACACACAAAAGTAGCTTTTTCTTTTTTTTTTTTTTTAATTTCTACCACTTGAGTGACTATTCTAAGACCATAGTTTGGCATAGTTTTACTAAAAAAAAAAAAAAAAGGCAGAAAAAATTGGCTTCATCCACAAATTACTGACGATTAAGTAAAAATATAATTATTTCTACCAGCTGTCTAAAATTAAATGTATTACTTTTTAATTTGTGTTGCTTGTGAGCAGCTTTTCCATTATGGCTTAAATAAAGTTTTTCATTTTTCATTATGTTCTCTCATTACTAATTTAATATAATGATAATAGCTATGTGAACTTTGTGTTACTCTGCTTTTGGCATAGATTAAATTGCATGTTTCATATGTAGCATGCAGGCCAGTACTTTTATTTTTTGAAAGCCTGGCTTCATTGGTGAAGAAAGTAATTTTACTTCAGCAAAATGCCTTATTTACTATGCTATTTTGTATTAGCCTATGCCACAGTCTGCAAACAATACACCAAAATGAGCAAAGAATCAAGGGACAGTTTATAGAACAATACTTTTTTTTTTTTTTAATGTTTGCGTTCTGCATGACAAAAGCAGACAATCAGTCATCTTCTGTTGTGCTTTTCTTCATTAAAATTACTATTCTTGATACAACAAAAGGAAGCTGCCTAAATAACAGGAATGTTCCTACATGTTTAAATCCATAAATTGATCAGGCTCAACAAACAACCCCTTAAATCATTAATATGACAATACAGTTTTTGAATTAATTCATACATATTAATATCAAATTATACCACTGTTGTTTATAATCTTCAGAAAATATGCAACAATGCATATTAAAAGGCTGTTTTATTATATTCCATTAGACAAACACTGCAACTGGTTATTTTGCCTTGTCAATAACTTGTAATTTTCAGTGTGAAAATTGAGTATTCTCTAATGCATTAAACTAAATATTGTGACTTTTTTCTAATTATTTAAAACTAGATACATTAACCGCTGGCCAGGTTTTTGTGCACAACCACATCTCTTGCTGATGTCATTAAGGATGTGCCACAGCAGTTTGGTGCCAAGCAATAAGATAATAAAAAGCAAGTTTGACTTCAAGTCACTAAGTTCAGATAGCAATAATATTTAGTATTTTCAGAGTGCTGCTAAAAGGAGTGGATTTACTAGTTATCAAACAGCAGCAAGCATAATATTTTGCTTTTATTTGTGTGAAGATGTGAAGAAGTGAAGTTTTGTAAGAACTGAATTCTTTCAAGAGGCAGTTACGAAGTGTGCTTCTTTTTGCCAGGCTACTAGCAAATAAAAGGACAGACTCCACAAGACTGCAGTCTGGCTAATAAATGATAGAAACTGTCAAGTATATTAGATGTGAAAGAAAACGGTCTCAATACACTAGTAACCTGTTAACAGGAACTTCTTTTCAGACAGTACCACACATGGAAATTTTAAGGATTGCCAGAGGCGATCGGCTCTGGGGCAGATGTGTGCTGCAGCGGAGCAGGGGATTGTGGTGGGCAGGGCTATTTTTCCTGCACTGAGGCTACTCAAGGCAGCCGAGGCAGCCGCGGGAGCAGAGACCCCTCCCTGGCCATACAAAGGCAGCCCTGAGGGAGTGCGGCAACCAGGACGGCTAAAGGGCATGGTGCATCAGTCAGGGTGGGGCGTGGCAGTTGGAGCGGCAGTTGGAGCAGGGAGGGCGACCTCACCGTTCTTTTCTAATGGTGGTTGCAACCTGCTCGTGAAGAGCCCGGCCATGGTATCCAACTGGCAGAAAGCCATGGCCTCTGCATCTCTTGCAGCCTCTCCATATACATCTACCGGTGTGGCTACCCAGACAGAGGTCTTGGGTACACACAGCCATCCGGGCCTTGGGCTGCAGGGTGTGCCCGAGTCTTCTGTCAGTGTCTGACAGCAGCAGCGATGGGTATGCCTGTGGGAGGTGTGCCCAGGTTGAAGAATTGCTCAATCTGGTGGTGGAGCTTTGGGAGGAGGTGAGTAGGCTGAGGAGCATCAGGGAGTCAGAGAGGGAGATTGACTGGTGGAAGCATGCTCTACCTTCCCTGAGGCAGACTCATGAGACAACCACCACACAAGGAACAAAGGTTCCCCTACCCCACCAGGCAGCCACTACACAAAAGACAAAGGTTCCCCTATCCTGACAGGCAGTAGGAGGGGACCTAGGTCAAGAGGGGGAATGGAAGCAGGTTTCTGCTTGGGGTGGTAGGCGAGCCCTCTCCTTGCCCACCTCCCCTTCCCGACTATGCTTACCTAACAGGCATGAGGCTCTAGAACTTGACAGTCAAAACAATGATGTAGACAAAAGCCCTTCGCAGTTGGAAGGGCAAGGCAAGGCAGTTGCCTAAGGAAACTGCCTAAGGCAAGGCAACCTACCAAGCAGGTCCAGGAGGTTCCTAAAGCCCCTCGATGATAATGTCTTGGTGCAGGTGATAAGGGAGCCGACTAGGAAAGTTGCCCTCCTAGATCTGTTGCTGGAGAACAGAGAGGGTCTTGTGGGGGATGAGGCAACTGGGGGCTGTCTTGGTCATAGTGACCATGAAGCAAGTGAGTTTAAAATTTTTGGTGACAGGAGGAAAACTGCCACCAAAACGTAAGCTTTGGATATGGGGAGAGCAGATTTCAGGCTGCTCAGGGAACTAGTTAGCAAGGTCCCCTGGGAAACTGCTTTTGAAGGCTTTGGTGTCCATCAGTGCTGCACAGGATCAGGCAATTTCAAAATATCAGAGGTCAAGCAGGCGGGGCAGTAGACCAGCTTGGATGACCAGGGATCTTCTTCTGGAGCTTAGGCATAAAAGAAAAGTGTATGGCTTTTGGAAGGAGGGTCAGGCAACGTGGAAGGATTACAGGGATGCTGTTCGCATTTGTAGGGAGAAAATTTGTGTGGCCAAAGCCCAATTAGAGTTGAAGCTGGCCAGGTCTGTGGGAGAAAATAAAAAGGGCTTTTTAAAATACATGAATAGAAAAAGGAGGACCAGAGAAAACATAGGTCCACTACTTGATGGGAATGGTCACGTCACAAAGCAGAGACGTTTAATGCCTTCTTTGCCTCTGTCTTCAACGCCGATGAGGGACTTCAGGATCCCGGTTGTCCTGAGCCGGAGGATCATGATGGTGGGAATGATAAACTCCCAGCCAACCCTGAACATGTCTGGTATTTGCTGCTCCATCTGGATCCATACAAGTCCATGGGTCTGGATGGGATTCATCCCAGGGTGCTCAGAGAGCTGGCTGACGTCATCGTGGGACTTCTCAATTATTTTTCAACTATCTTGGGAATCTGGAGAGGTCCCAGTAGACTGGAAGCTGGCAAATGGTATCCCAATTTTCAAGAAGGGCAAGAAAGAGGACCCTGGCAACTACAGAATCACAGAATCACAGAATCGTCTAGGTTGGAAGAGACCTCCAAGATCATCTAGTCCAACCTCAGCCCTAACACTAACAAGTCCTACACTAAACCATGTCACTAAGGGCTACATCTAAACGTCTTTTAAATACCTCCAGGGATGGTGACTCAACCACCTCCCTGGGCAGCCCATTCCAGTGCCTAACAACCCCTTCAGTAAAGAAGTTCTTCCTAACATCCAACCTAAACCTCCCCTGGCGCAACTTTAGCGCATTCCCCCTCGTCCTGTCACCAGGCACGTGGGAGAACAGACCAACCCCCACCTCTCTACAGCCTCCTTTAAGGTACCTACAGAGAGCGATGAGGTCTCCCCTGAGCCTCCTCTTCTTGAGGCTAAACAACCCCAGCTCTCTCAGCCGCTCCTCGTAAGACTTGTTCTCCAGACCCCTCACCAGCTTTGTTGCCCTTCTCTGGACTCTCTCGAGCACCTCCATGTCCTTCTTGTAGCGAGGGGCCCAAAGCTGAACACAGTACTCCAGGTGCGGCCTCACCAGAGCCGAGTACAGGGGGACAATCACCTCCCTAGACCTGCTGGCCACACTGCTTCTGATACAAGCCAGGATGCTGTTGGCCTTCTTGGCCACCTGAGCACACTGCTGGCTCATATTCAGCTGCCTATCAACCAGTACTCCCAGGTCCTTCTATGCCAGGCAGCTTTCCAACCACTCTTCTCCCAGCCTGTAGCGCTGCTTGGGGTTGTTGCGCCCCAGGTGCAGGACCCGGCACTTGGCCTTGTTGAACTTCATACAGTTGGCCTCAGCCCATCGGTCCAGCCTATCCAGATCCTCCTGCAGAGCCTTCCTTCCCTCAAGCAGATCGACACACACACCTAACTTGGTGTCATCTGCAAACTTACTGAGGGTGCACTCGATCCCCTCATCCAGGTCATCGTTAAAGATATTAAAGAGGACTGGCCCCAGCACTGAGCCCTGCGGGACTCCACTAGTAACCGGCCTCCAACTGGATTTGGCTCCATTCACTACAGGTCTGCCAGTCTCATGTCAGTGCCTGTTAAAATTACAGGGAAGATTGTCCTTGAAGTTATTGAAGCACACCTGGGGGACAATGCAGTCATTGATCCCAGCCAACATGGGTTCACGAAGGGTAGGTCCTGTTTGACAGACTTGATTTCCTTATATGATAAGATCACCCATCTAGTCGATCAAGGGAAAACAGCTGATACGATCTTTTTGGATTTCAGCAAAGCTTTTGACAGTTTCCCATAGGATCCTACTGGACAAAATGTCCAGCATACAGCTGGACAAAAACATCACATGATGAGTGAATAATTGGCTGATGGGTAGGGCTCAAAGGGTTGTTGTAAATGGGTCCACATCAGGCCAGTCACTAGTGGTGTCACCTAAGGCTCCATTTTAGGGCCAGTTCTCTTCAATGTTTTTATAAATGATTTGGATGTAGGACTAGGTGTTCTGAGTAGGTTTGCTGATGATACTAAACTTGGAGGAGTTGTTGACTCTGAGGGTGGAAAGGCCTTGCAGAGAGATCTGGACAGACTGGAGAGCTGGGCAATCACCAACCACATGAAGTTTAACAAGAGCAAGTGCCAGGTGCTGCACCTGGTACGGGGCAACCCTGGCTGTATGTACAGACTGGGCAACGAGAGGCTGGGGAGGCAGAAAGGGATCTGGGGGTTCTGGTTGACAGCAAACTGAATATGAGCCAGCAGTGTGCCCTGGCAGCCAGGAGGGCCAACCGTACCCAGGGGTGCATCAAGCATGGCATTGCTAGTTGATCAAGAGAAGTGATTGTCCTGCTGTACTCTGTGCTGGTGCACAGTACTCTGCGGCCTCACCTCGAGTACTGTGTGCAGTTCTGGGCAACACAGTACAAAAAGGATGTGAAACTGTTGGAGAGTGTCCAGAGGAGGGTGACAAAGATGGTGAAGGACCTAGGGGGGAAGACATACGAGGAGTGGCTGAGGTCACCTGGCCCGTTTAGCCTGGAAAAGAGGAGGCTGAGGGGAGACCTCCTCGTGGTATACAGCTTCCTCATGAGGAGGAGTGGAGGGGCAGGCACTGATCTGTTCTCTTTAGTGACCAGTGATAGGACCCGAGGGAATGCTGTCAAGCTGCGACAGGGGGGGTTCAGGCTGGCTATGAGGAAGAGGTTCTTCACTGGGAGGGTGGTTGCACACTGGAACAGGCTCCCCAGGGAAGTAGTCATGGCACCAAGCCTGTCGGAGCTGAAGAAACTTTTGGACTATGCTTTTAGTCACAAGGTCTGAATTTTTGGGTAGACCTGTGTGGTGCCAGGAGTTGGACTTGATGATCCTTGTGGGTCCCTTCCAACTTGGGATATTCCGTGATTCTGTGATTTAAGCAAAAAGACTGAAGTGGATTCAAAACTACAATACATATATATTGGCTTTACGTAGCAATTAATTATCTATGACATAAACTATTGCTTTGCTTCTGTCTTTCTTAGTGACGGAGAAAGTTGTTGTTTTGTACGTTCACTTCATCACATAAAACAGAGGTATGACGAATATTTAGAGAAAATATTATAGTGGAATTGTTTTAAAGTTAGCCTTAGTAACTGCACTGATATGACCAGAAAGTGTGGTTATGTTTTTATGGTGTACCCATTAAAATAAGAATGTCCTTGTGTCTTTGCACCTAGATTTCTCACACTGAAAATACAGTAAAACACTTAAATTAAAATGTGAATAGTTTATATATAACACAGTAAAGTAACAGGACTAAGTTAAGTTAATAATACTGTACGTCATTAAGTAGGGCAAAATTCATATGACTTCAGAACACCTGAAGATTTCTTTAATTGTATTTTATTTTTTTCTGAATTAATGAGGCCAGGCCATAACATGTTTCAAGAAAATCAAGTCTTTTGTTACAGGAATGCATATGCAGTGGCATGGCATCTGAGAAACTAGACAATATAGATGGTTGTAAGGATATTTTCATCACGTTATAAATGGACGTCACAGCAAGTTAGGCAACCTTTATCTAATTAAATTTTCTTAATATCTTCTTGTTAAACACTTCCTAACCATTAATCGATTGTGAAGCTTCAATACCTATTTTCATTCGTAATCCACACTGTCAATATAAAGTGGTTATGCATTTTTGTGGATGTTGTTCTATTAAAAATTACTCCCTCCTTTCCTTACCATGGTGTTAGTTGTGTACTAACACCACGTAGGCACATTAGTTGGTTATATACAATAACAAAACAAAAATGGTTGGTCACTTGTGTTTTATTGCTTCTGTGTACAAGAAGCTTTACATTCAATTTTCCACTGTTCCCTGCTCACACCCCATGGTCCTTACAGTCATAACCTATGTCTCATCTTCTCTTCTTAGTATCTACTCAGTTCCCTTAACCTTCCTTTAGGAAGCCTGTTACAACTGTAACAGAGACAGAGACATTTATAATAACATAGCTAAGTTCATGGTTTATACAGTGATTACAAGAATCAAAATCCAGGAAATAATATGCAGTACTATATGCCGAATCACTGTGAATTCTAAAGGTTATATACAGCTGTTTATTGCCACTGAATCTTTTATATACCCAGTAATTAGGGAAGCAAGATGCACCTTATGTTTTATGGCAATGAATTCCAAGACGTCCAATAACTTTTCTATAAGCTGCAAAGAAGAAACACATACAGTCTCTGTAGCATTTTTATTGGTATAACTATTTTGGAAGAGCTGTGAGAATAAACAAATGAATTGTGCATTTTTGTCTAATGTTAATGCTACCGTTTCCAGAATTATTGTCATCTATGAAGTGAGTTTCAACTATTGTAATTAGTTCATTTATTTTAATTATTTTGTACTTTCTGTTAGAAAAAGTACCTTTTATTTATCTAGCTGAATTTACACATTAAGTGTAGGCAAACTCCCATTTTCTAAATTGTTTCTAATTTTGTGGGTGAATCTAGTTTCTCCTTCAGAGATCGTTCTGGCACACCTAATAAAAATGAACCTATTGTGAACATGTCTTCTATTAGTCTGTTTCCTCTCATAATTTTGGAGACAGAATTTGCAGGCTAGAATTAGGTTTCAATGGCCGAAATGAGGAAATTGAAATGTAAAGGAAATAAACTGAAAACCGTATAAGCCTTCTTTTAGCTTTCTCATGAAGATGCTACCTGAAGAGCACTTCAACTGACTATTTAGTATCATACTATCTGCATAGTATCTGCTATTTAGGATCATACAGTGAGTGGATAATTCACAAACAGAAGGGATTCAAGTTATGACTTGCACTTGAGAATTAGCCCCCAGGTCTGGAGAACAGCCTATAGATTTAATTAGCTTTGTAGTTTCTGCCATTCCTGAAGACTGTTTGGTTTGTGTACAGTAAATCAGCTTCTTTATGGTATAGAGGTGTTTCAAACTTGCAAAAGCTGCATCTGAAATGCATTGTTTAACCAAAAAAATAAAAAAAAAAATATGTATATAGATATGTTCCTTCATTACTTGCTGTCAGTGTCAAGCAGCATTTGAGAGAATTCAAAAATATTCCTAGTTTAAATTTTTCATAGTTGGCAAAAAAATTCCCTAGATGAAGGAGATAAAGCTTTTGGTCTTTTCTATTGCAGATGGTATCTTAACTCTGGCAGTTAGCTGCAGTTCGTTCATAATGTTCTATGCTACTTATGAAATGCCATTTAGTGATCAACACTGCACAGAAGGTAAGATTATCCTGGGTAGCCCAACCAGTCACCTGAGCTATCTAAATTCATTTTCCTGACTGAAGTAAGATAAAAAAGAAATACTTATTTAGCTGAATTAATATATATTTTTAAAATTTATCTCAGGTGCCCTTGACACCTGGAGTGAGTATGGTCACTTGACACAAATTCAAAATGCTGTGTCCAAAATATTTTGTTTGTTTGTTTCTTTGTTTGTTTTGTGAAATAGGAAAACTATGATAGTATTTATGACAACTGTAAATAAGTAAACCCTGAAGATTTTCTAGTTATACATTTCCTTGCTTCTAGAAGCACAACATTTATTAGAAAGAATCTGTAATCAGTGGAGTAAGACTATTTTATTTCCCTTTCTTCATATTAATGCATAAAACTTGATTGTAATTCTCTGTCACTGCAGTTATATAGCACCCTCTTCCATATATGTTTGCAGAGCATTTTGCATCATAAAACGACAAAAAATCAGCTATAGCTAAAGGTTTAAAATCTACAAGAAAATTCAATCAAAGATGTAAAAAAATATGGTTTTCTTTATATTATTATCATTATATTTATTTATTTATTTATTTTTACACTTTAGGCCACTGATACAGTATATAATACAACCAAGATTCTATTTTCAAAATCAATATCCATGACCAAAACCCACTAATACTGTAAGATACTAACTAAGGTCATTGCAGAATAACAAAATGAGTTCAACAGTTAAAGGACTTTCAAAATCTATATACTGGCATATTTAAGCCCTGTAACTGCTTGATATTGGAAAGTATGGTCAAGTCATTTACTGATAGTAGTGTGTTTACAATTCTTGTTTAAGGAACTCTTCACTGTATAAGCAGGTCAACTGATTTATTTATTTATTTACTTCAGTAAAAGAATTAAAACACAGAATCAGAGAATCACAGAATCACAGAATCATCTAGGTTGGAAGAGACCTCCAAGATCATCTAGTCCAACCTCTGTCCTAACACTAACAAGACCTCCACTAAACCATATCACTAAGGGCTATATCTAAACGTCTTTGAAAGACCTCCAGGGATGGTGACTCAACCACCTCCCTGGGCAGCCCATTCCAATGCCTAACAACCCTTTCAGTAAAGTTCTGCCTAATATCCAACCTAAACCTCCCCTGGCACAACTTTAGCCCATTCCCCCTCGTCCTGTCACCAGGCATGTGGGAGAATAGACCAACTCCTACCTCTCTACAGCCTCCTTTAAGGTACCTATAGAGAGCGATGAGGTCTCCCCTGAGCCTCCTCTTCTCCAGGCTAAACAATGCCAGCTCCCTCAGCCGCTTCTCGTAAGACTTGTTCTCCAGACCCCTCACCAGCTTCGTTGCCCTTCCCTGGACTCGCTCGAGCCCCTCCATGTCCTTCTTGTAGTGAGGGGCCCAAAACTGAACACAGTACTCGAGGTGCAGCCTCACCAGAGCCGAGTACAGGGGGACAATCACCTCCCTAGACCTGCTGGCCACACTGCTTCTGATACAAGCCAGGATGCTGTTGGCCTTCTTGGCCACCTGAGCACACTGCTGGCTCATATTCAGCTGCCTATCAACCAGTACTCCCAGGTCCTTCTATGCCAGGCAGCTTTCCAACCACTCTTCTCCCAGCCTGTAGCGCTGCTTGGGGTTGTTGCGCCCCAGGTGCAGGACCCGGCACTTGGCCTTGTTGAACTTCATACAGTTGGCCTCAGCCCATCGGTCCATCCTATCCAGATCCTCCTGCAGAGCCTTCCTTCCCTCAAGCAGATCAACGCATGCACCTAACTTGGTGTCATCTGCAAACTTACTGAGGGTGCACTCGATCCCCTCATCCAGGTCATCGATAAAGATATTAAAGAGAACTGGCCCCAGCACTGAGCCCTGCAGGACTCCACTAGTAACCGGCCTCCAACTGGATTTGGCTCCATTCACCACAACTCTTTGGGCCCGGCCATCCAGCCAGTTTTTAACCCAACAAAGCGTATGCCAGTCCAAGCCACGAGCAGCCAGTTTCTTGAGGAGAATGTTGTGCGAAACGGTGTCAAAAGCCTTACTGAAGTCATGGTAGATCACATCCATAGCCTTCCCCTCATCCACCAAGCGCGTCACTTGGTCATAGAAGGAGATCAGGTTCGTCAAGCAGGACCTACCTTTCATAAACCCATGCTGACTGGGCTTGATCGCCTGCTTGCCCTGCAAGTGACGCGTGATGACATTAAAGATAATCTGCTCCATGTGCTTCCCTGGCACTGAGGTCAAACTACCAGGCCTATAGTTCCCCGGGTCTACCCTCCGGCCCTTCTTCTAGATGGGCGTCACATTTGCTAGCCGCCAGTCGACTGGAACCTCTCCTGATAGCCAGGACTGCCAATAAATGATGGAAAGCGGCTTGGCCAGCTCCTCTGCCAGTTCGCTCAGTACCCTCGGGTGGATCCCATCTGGCCCCATTGACTTGCGTACATCCAAGTGCTGTAGCAGATCGCCAACCATTTCCTCGTGGATTGTGAGGGCCACATCCTGTTCCCCATCCCCTTCCACCAGCTCAGGGTAACGGGTATCCAGAGAACAACAGGTCTTGCCACTAAAGACGGAGGCAAAGAAGGCATTGAGCACCTCAGCCTTTTCCTCATCTTTCGTAACTAAGTTTCCCCCCGCATCCAGTAAAGGACGGAGATTCTCCTTAGCCCTCCTTTTTGTGTTGATGTATTTGTAAAAACCTTTTTTATTATCTTTAACGGCAGTAGCCAGATTGAGTTCCAGATGAGCTTTGGCCTTTCTAATTTGTCCCTGCACAGCCTTGCAACATCCTTATAGTCCTCTTGAGTAGCCCGCCCTCTTTTCCAAAGATCATAAACCCTCCTTTTTCTCCTAAGCTCGAGCCACAACTCTCTGTTCAGCCAGGCTGGTCTAGTTCCGCACTGGCTCGTCTTTGGACATGTGGGGACAGACCGCTCCTGAGCCATTAAGATTTCCTTCTTGAGGAGTGCCCAGCCTTCCTCGACTCCTTTGCCTTGCAGAACTGCCTCCCAAAGGACTCTGCCAACCAGTGTCCTGAAAAGCTCAAAGTCTGCCCTCCGGAAGTCCAAGACAGCGGTTTTACTGGTCCCCTTCATGACTTCGCCAAGAATAGAGATCTGAACCATTTTGTGGTCACTCTGCCCAAGACAGCTCTCAGCCACCACATCTCCAACCAGTCCTTCTCTGTTTGTGAACAGAAGGTCCAGCGGGGAACCTCCCCTGCTAGGCTCACTAACCAACTGTGTCAGGAAGCTATCTTCCACGCTCTCCAGAAACCTCTTAAATGGGTTTGGTTTGTTATAACACTCAGTCCAGAACCCAAAATCTTATCTGGAAAATGTTCCTGTGCAACAGAGAACTGGAGGAAAAAAAAAAAAAAATAGAAAGCCACATCTAATTTTTCCAGAATTCTCCAATCATCCTTCTGTGCACATCTGAAGATGTGCAAGATCCTTTATATCTTCAAAATAAGGTAAGAAACATCATATTTCTTTCTGTGATGTGTGACTGACTTCATGTATGCTTTTCAGTGATTTATTCTGGTTTTCACAAACGTCTGGTTTTGAGAAAATACAAGGTTTCTGACAGAGTTAGTGCTCCCAGCTTTCACTATTTTTAACTTTTCACTATTAGCCTCTGTTGAGAAGAATTTATTTTTTTTTTTTAACTTCAAAATTCATTCAATTAGTGATAGCATCTTTTATGAATAACTAGTAGGAAAGACAAGGGGTGCTATTTGTGCCCTGTTTTGCAGGTGGGCCATTGTCAAGACTTGTTCATGGTTATCCAAGGCAGCTGATAGATTGAACATATTTGATGTTCAACTGCTGCATACCACCCTACCTCATATAGCAGTCTGGCAGGAAATGTGCTACAGAAGCATTTAAGAGCAGTTAACACTCCAGTGTGGCAGTGTTGCCCGTGTGAAGAAAATGTTAAATTTAGATTTTTAAAATAAAAATGCTTATGTTGCTCTGCAGATATACAAAGATGTGAAGAAAGTAAAAAAAGTGCTCAGAAAGTAATGTGTTTAAGAAGCTTCCTTCACCAACAGAGTACTATGTTGACTAGTAATGGATGTAGAAAGTGAGATGACAAGAGGAAAGGCTTGGGAAATTGCTCAAAAACTCTCTTGCTTCTAGAGGTCTATCTGTTAATCTTGTTAACAGTTATTTTTGGAGTTTTCTTTCCTCTTTTGCTTCAAGTGCAAGGATTAAGTAACGGAGAGTAACTAAGTATAGCTAGTCTGACGCATAGGATTTCTTATTATTATTAAAAACAAAAAAAACCCACCAACAACAAAAAAAGCCACAGCTGCTTAAAGAATAATTTATTCTTTAAGATTTCATGACAAAAAGGTATACTCAGTCATCTGATTTAGAAACTTACCTAAGTGCTAAGACTAATACAACAGAATCCCAAACTTCACCTTTACATTTTACCTCAAATATAGACTTTGAGTAGGCTATTAAGTATAATGCTGAAGAATTTGTTTTTACAGAAGTGTAGAGGGGTGCTTGTCACTTCATGGACTGCCAGAATAACCCCAAAATTCAAAGTCTTAAAAACAGACTTAGCTCGACCTGTTTGTTTCAATTCATTGAGTCCTTGGCTAACTGCTGCCTGAGGCACTGTGAGTGAAGATAAGCTGCTCTATATGGAGATTTACACATTCCAGGTGCTACGCCACTTGCCGTAATATATTTAAAATGTAATTATATTTAAAATGTGATATATCTGCATAGTCTTTTATAAAAACTTGAATATTTGATAGTGTTTTTAAAAGCAAGATTGCTTCGTCACATGAATACACATGGATTCCTACAGGCTAATTTATGAATTTTCTGAGCCAACAGTGTAGGCTAGGAGGGGAAGTTTGCTATTATGCTTTTGACAGAAAAGTTAAAAATTGGTTAAAGTTTCACCACAGAACAGTGCTGGTGAGCACTGCTCAAAGATGAACATTATTTACCCTCAATCTGCAGCACTCTCCATGCTATTACCTCTGTGTATACTTTTGCAATCAATACCGTCCATAGTGCACCTGTCAGTAAACCAGTGCCCTGTGCATGCAGGAAAAAGTGGGAATGGGGAGTGCTTGAAGTGACACGAAAAGTACAGGGTGCATGAGTTGACCCCAGAGGACAATGCTTCTGCAATGCTCCTTGCGCAGCACTCACAGCCACTCACATGGAGTTCGTTAACATTACAGATTGTTTTGCAGCTTGAGTGGCAACTCTTCCAGTTCAATCAGTGCATCCAATATAATGCCATGTTGGTGCCAAGCCACGTGTTACAGTGTGTCATACCTTGCACTTGCTTTGGATCGGTTTCTGCTTCTATGGAATGTTTTAGTGAAGTGGAGTCGTTGTTTCAGAGGGTGTGATCTCACAACATGCATGATGCTGGACGTAAGTGCTCAAAATGTGGCTGACACAGGTCAAGGGGGCACATAACACTGCATTGCATTTTTATAGTTCATGGAGGATTTAAGGGGAAATACAAATTGTTCTACATGACCTTTTCCAGCTCAGGCTCTAGCCTCTGATCAGTCTAACAGAATCATAGAAACATTAAGGTTGATACAGACCTCCAAGATCATCTGGTCCAACCATCACCCTGCTACCAATGTTACTCACTAAATGATGTCCCTACGCACCAGGTCCAACCTTTCGTTGAACACCCCCAGGGACTTGGACGCCACCCCTTCCCTGGGCAACCCGTTCCAATGCCTGACCACTCTTTCTGTAAATAAATGTCTCCTACTTGTTTGAATTGTTGAAGAGCAGTGCTTACGCTGAGTCAAGGACATTTCAGCTTCCCACTCTGCCCTGCCAGCGAGGAGGCTGGGCGTGCAGGAGGAGCTGTGAGGGGACAGAAGCAGGAGAGGTGACCCCAACTGGCCAAAGGGATATTCCATACCATGTGCTGTGGTGTGTCCTGGTTTTGGCTAGGATAGAGCTAATGTTCCTCCTAGTAGCTGGTAGGGTGCTGTGCTTTGGATTCAGGATGAGAATAATGTTGATAACACACTGCTGTTTGACTGGTTGCAGAGCAGTGCTTACACTAAGCCAAGGACTTTTCAGCTTCTCGCTCTGTCCTGCCAGCGGGCAGGCTGGGGGTGCAGCAGGAGCTGGGAGGGGATAGAAGCAGGACAGCTGACCCCAACTGGCCAAAGGGGTGTTCTGTACCATATGGCATCATGCTGGACAAGTACTGTGGGGTGGCTGGCTGGGGGACGGCAGGGGTACCGGCTGCTAGGGGACAGGCTGGGCATCGGTCAGCGGGTGGTGAGCAATTGCATTGGGCCAAGCCCCAGCACGTTGCAGTGATTTGTGTCTCTCTGGAATTGCTAGGGTGATGACACACCTTTTTCAAGCCTTTTATTCTTCCATTTTTTTAGGATTTTGCACCTGTTCAAGGGTGAATTTCCAAAGCACTGGAGGTGTCCACTGCTCTAGATGCCTGCACATATCCTCCGACACTGCCTGCCACTCATAACTCTTCTGCCTCAGAACAGATCTCTAGATGGCATTCCTAGGTAGTTGGTTAACCTTGGACAATACCTGAGGCGGACTCAAGAGATGTTACAATAAGAACATGCTGGTCTGAACATCCCCAGGATATTCAAAGACCTGAAGAACTATCGTAACTAGCCTGGAAGAGAAGAGGTGGGTGAAGGAGAAAGGGAGAGTGAACAAGTGGGAAAAATCATCTCCGGCTGTCCCCTGCGTATATTGGCTCCCTGAAGAAAAAAGGTCCTTGAAATATCCTCTCCTGAGGTAGCCTATGACAAGGATGCATGGAGCATCCGGGCCAGTCACAATAGGGTGCTTTTGCCACTCATTCCCAGTTAGGCTCATGCTGGTATAGGCCTCGGGTAGGTCTTGATGCCCTTATGAGATCTTCCACTTCATCTGATGGCCCAGCCACTTTGGAGTAGCCTATCTCATCTTCTTCTCCCTCCCCAGTCTGAGTAGGAGTTCCTCTGCTTTCTAAATGACCTGACTTTCTCATCCTTTTAAAAAGGAGCGTGATGTTTCCCCTTTTCCACTCACCAGGGACATCGCCCGACTGCCAGGACTTTTCAACTAGGATGGAGAGAGGCTTGGCAACTACATCAGCCAGTTCCTTCAGGACCCTGGGATTCATGTCATCAGGTCCCATAGAGCTGTACCTGTTGTTTAGATTCATCAGGTGGTCTTGAACCTGCTCTTCACTTACAGTGAGTGGGACTTTGCTCCCCCAGACTCCATCTACAGGTTCAGGGAAATGAAAGACTTGGGAAGCCAGCCTACCAGTGCAGACGGAGGCAAAGAAGTTGTTGAGTACCTCAGTCTTCTCCACGTCTGTCATTACCAATTACTCATCTATAGAAACTCACTCCTAGGATAAGAAATTAGCCACCTATAATCGCTTACACAGTGCTATTTTCACCCCTCAATCTATTTTCACAAATGTTAGAGGTGCATGGTGGCCCTCGGGGACTCCTGCTGTCACCCCAGTGCAGCAGCCCGAAGGAAGCTGGGTCCTCTCTTGTGCTCTTGCTCGAGGCTCTGTGCAGAAGGGATGCCACCTCTCGCACAAGGGCTAGGGGATGGAAAAGAAGCACTCACGCAACCCCTGAGAATCAGCAACAGAGTGGTTTATTGCTGGGACATTTTGCAGGTAATCCTGCGGGATGTCCATGGTGTTTGGGGGCTCCAAGCTAATGCTTGGGATGGAGCCTGCACGATGACGAGTTGGGGGCTGGCTGGGCACTCCTGCGATGCTCTTTGTGCGCTTGGAGAGCAGAGAGCAAAGACATGTCGCGGGAGTCCCAGGTCTGTTCTGGCCGAGGTGGATCCACTTCCGTTGGTTCCTCCACATCTTCTGGTGGATCCAGCTCCATGGCCTCCACGGTGTTGGGCAGAAGGCTAAGCCAGTCCTTGCCCGGGACTGCCCAAACAGGATGCCTTCCATCCGACATGTTTTCAGGCCACGATGCCGAACCAGGGAGTCATCCAGTTCCACGCCTTGGTCCCATGCCATTTTTGGGTTTTCATGCATGGGTCTGACGCTGCCATCTGTTTTATGGCCCTGGCTGGGTCCTGCATTGTGTTCCGTATGATAGGCACACCTGTGCTCCCCACAGCTCTCTGCCTGATACTGCTGCGTTTGCCCCAGGCCGCCGTTGTGCGAATGGTAAGGCCGAGGCCCACAGTCACTGTATGGTTGACGGGAAGAACTGCGCACAGCTCGGAGTGGCTGATGATCAAGCCCGTACTTACCTGGGACTCTCCGCATGGGATGCCTTCCATCCAGGAATTTTTCAGGCTCGGGTGCCGAAACACGGGGTCGTCCACTTCCATGCCTACGTGCCATGCCACTGTCAAGTTGATTTCCATGAGTGGGTCTGCCGCTGCCATCTGTTTTATGGCCCTGACTGGGTCCCGCACTGTGTTCCATGTGATAGGCACGCCTGTGCTCCCCACGGCTCTCTGGCTGATGTTCCTGCCTTTGCCCCACGCCACCGTTGTGACTATGGGAAGTCCCAGGCCCCCTGCCACTGTGTGTTTGAGGGGATGGCCTGTTCCCCGCATCATTGCGGTGCCAATGATATCACTTGTAGGTGTCTGGGCTTGCTTGATAGGCTTGCCTCTGCTCTGTGTGGCTGTCTGGCCGATGTTCCTGCCTTTGCCCCATGCCATCGTTGCGACAGTTGGAAAGCCCATGCCCTGAGTTGCTGTCTGGTTTAAGGGAAGGACAGCGCACGGCTTGGAGTTGCTGCTGTTTGAGCCAGTTCTTGCTGGGGCCTGGCCGCATGCGATGGCTTTGTTCAGGAGACTTTTCAGGCCGGGGTGCCAAACCACGGGGTGGTTCACTTCCACACCTAGGTCCCGTGCTACTCTGCGCTTCATTTCCATTTGTGGGTCTGACCCTGCCATCTGGTTTATGGCCGTGCTTGGGTCCCACACTGTGTTGCGCTCTATAGTCACGCCTGTGTTGCTTGCGGCTGTCTGGCTGATGTTCCTGCCTTTGCCTCACACCACCGTTGTGACTAGGAGAAGGCCCAGGCCCCCTGTCATGGTGTGGTTGAGGGGCTGGCCTGTTCCCCGCATCATTGCGGTGCCAATGGTACTGCTTATGGGTGTCTGTGGGCTGCGCGCCAGAGCTCCCTTGGGCACTGGTGTCTGTTGTGCCACCGGTGCTCTGCCTCTGCTCATGACACTTCTCCTTCTCATCAGCTGTCTTCCTTCTTGGTGCTTCCTGGGACCGCATCGCTGTCCTCTCACACCAATGAGGGCTTCCTCTCGCCTTGCTGCTTCTGGTCCTCCTCCTGCCATGGCTGCTGGCTGTCAGAGGACCTAGTATCTGAGCGAGCGGCAGGCCAGCGGCAGGGGGCCCTGTTTTATAGGGCCCACAGCAAAGGTGAGACAGTGGTGGCCACTGTGACCTCAGCAAGCCTCTGTGATGGAGTGGCCCATGAGTGGCCAAATTTGGGCAGCTGTGTTGGAAGTAGCCTGGAAGATGCCTGGACGATGGGGGCATCTTCAGCCCTAATTCCCATGTGCGCTTTGTGCTCTGAGTGACGAATTTCTTCCCCACGTCAAATGTAATTTAAATCTCCCCTCCGTTTGTTCAAAGCCACGATTCCTGGTTCCATGGCTACACTCCCTGATAGAGTCCCTCTCCGGCTTTCTTTTAGGCCACTTTTATGAGTGAGGTTAGGTGGCAAAAATGCAGGACCTAGCAAATTGCAGCCCTACCTACCTTGTTCCCCATGTTCTACATGACCTTTTCCAGCTCAGGCTCTAGCCCCTGATCAGTCTAACAGAATCATAGAAACATTAAGGTTGATACAGACCTCCAAGATCATCTGGTCCAACCATCACCCTGCTACCAATGTCACCCACTAAACCATGTCTCTATGCACCAGGTCCAACATTTCTTTGAACACCCCCAGGGACTTGGACACCACCCCTTCCCTGGGCAACCCGTTCCAATGCCTGACCACTCTTTCTGTAAATAAATGTCTCCTACTTGTTTGAATTGTTGAAGAACAGTGCTTACGCTGAGTCAAGGACATTTCAGCTTCCCACTCTGCCCTGCCAGCGAGGAGGCTGGGCGTGCAGGAGGAGCTGTGAGGGGACAGAAGCAGGAGAGGTGACCCCAACTGGCCAAAGGGATATTCGCCGAGGCGATCAGCTCTGGGGCAGACGCGTTCTGTAGCAGAGCGGGGGATCGAGGCAGGCAGGGCTTTTGTTCCGGCATCGAGGCTACTTGAGGCAGCCGAGGGAGCCGCCAGGACCTCGCAGCCCTCACGAGGGAGGCTGACGAGGTGCAGGTGGAGCCAGCAACACCCCTCTACCCTGACGTTCAAAAGCAGCCCCTAGGGAGCATGAGCGACCAGGAGCACGGCGAACAGGATGGGCAAACTGGGCATGGCATGTCAGAAGGGCGGGGCGCGGCAGTTGGCGCGGCAGTTCTCATGGGCAGGGCACGCTCAGGCAGGGAGAGCATTCCGCCCTGCCCATAAGAACTCACCTAATGGCTGTCTACCACTAGCTAGGCCGCAATGGTCTACAGTAGGCAGAGAGCTCTCTCTAGAAAGTCTGTAACCACCCAGACTGCCTGCCTGCTCTAAAATGCAGCAGTTCAGGTCTCTGGATGCAGGGAGTGTCTGAGCCTGTTGCTGCCATCTGAGGGAGGCAGATACTGTGTGTGTGTGAGGTGCGAGCAGGTGGATGACCTGGTCCACCTGGTGGCAGAGCTCAAGGAGGAGGTGGAGAGGTTGAGAGCCATCAGGGAGTGTGAGCGGGAGATAGACTGGTGGAGCAACTCCCTGCAAGGCCTGAAGGAGAGGTACCAGGGTGAGACACCCCAAATGGGGGTGGACCCCCTGCCCTGCTGCTGTCGGGCAGAGGGGGGGGGACCTAGGAGTTGAGGAGGAATGGAGACAGGTCCCTGCTCGACCTCGCAGGCAACAACCCCCCCTACCAGCCCCACCTTCCCAGGTGCCCTACACAACAGATTTGAGGCCCTGGAGCTTGAGAGACTGGTGGGTGAGGATGAGGTAGAAAGTCTACCCAGGAGGATGCCTAGGGTGAGGAAGTCAACTCCACGCCTCAAGACTGCCTCCACCAAGAAAGACAGAAGGGTAATCGTTGTAGGCGACTCCCTTCTCAGGGGAACAGAGGGCCCTATTTGTCAGCCTGACCCTACCCGTAGGGAAGTCTGCTGCCTCCCTGTGGCTAGGGTCAGGGATGTTGCCAGAAAGCTTCCCAACCTGGTTCACCCCCCTGATTACTATCCTCTTTAGGTAGTCCAGGCTGGCAGTGGTAATACTGAAGAGAGAAGCCTGAAGGCTATCAAACAGGACTTTAGGGGACCGGGACGGTTAGTGGATGAAGCGGGAGTACAGGTGGTGTTTTCGTCCATCCCTACAGTAGCAGGGAGGGGTACAGAGAGGACACGGAAAGCCCACCTGATAAACACATGGCTCAGAGGCTGGTGCCAGCACAGAAATTTTGTTTTTTTTGACCATGGGACGCTTTACCTGGCACCCGGCCTGATGACCACAGACGAGTCCCACCTATCTCTAAGGGGAAAATGGATCCTAGCCCAGGAGCTGGCAGGGCTTATTGAGAGGGCTTTAAAATAGGTAAAAAGGGGGATGGGGCTGAAATAAGGCTTGTTAGAGGTGTGCCAGGGGGAACAACAGCAAGGCCAGGGGAGAAGACAATGGCCCAACTGAAGTGCATCTACACTAATGCATGCAGCATGGGTAACAAACAAGAGGAGCTGGAAGCCATCGTGCAGCAGGCAGGCTATGATTTGATTACCATCACGGAAATGTGGTGGGACCACTCTCATGACTGGAGTGCTGCAATGTCTGGCTACAGGCTGTTCGGAAGGGACAGGCAGCAAAGAAGGGATGGTGGTGTGGCTCTCTATATTAGAGAGTGTTTTGATGTTGTGGAACTTGAGGCTGGGAATGATAAGGTTGACTCCCTATGGGTTAGGATCAGCGGGAAGGCCAACAAGGCAAGCATCCTGGTGGGGGGTCTGTTATAGACTGCCAAACCAGGATGAGGAGACGGATGAGGAGTTCTACAGGCAGCTGGCAGAAGCCGCGAAATCATCAGCGGTTGTTCTTGTGGGGGACTTCAACTTCCCAGACGTATCCTGGAAGCACAACACAGCCCAGAAAAAGCAGTCTAGGAGGTTTCTGGAGAGCGTGGAAGATAGCTTCCTGACACAGTTGGTTAGTGAGCCTAGCAGGGGAGGTTCCCCGCTGGACCTTCTGTTCACAAACAGAGAAGGACTGGTTGGAGATGTGGTGGCTGAGAGCTGTCTTGGGCAGAGTGACCACAAAATGGTTCAGATCTCTATTCTTGGCGAAGTCATGAAGGGGACCAGTAAAACCGCTGTCTTGGACTTCCGGAGGGCAGACTTTGAGCTTTTCAGGACACTGGTTGGCAGAGTCCTTTGGGAGGCAGTTCTGCAAGGCAAAGGAGTCGAGGAAGGCTGGGCACTCCTCAAGAAGGAAATCTTAATGGCTCAGGAGCGGTCTGTCCCCACATGTCCAAAGACGAGCCAGTGCGGAACTAGACCAGCCTGGCTGAACAGAGAGTTGTGGCTCGAGCTTAGGAGAAAAAGGAGGGTTTATGATCTTTGGAAAAGAGGGCGGGCTACTCAAGAGGACTATAAGGATGTTGCAAGGCTGTGCAGGGACAAATTAGAAAGGCCAAAGCTCATCTGGAACTCAATCTGGCTACTGCCGTTAAAGATAATAAAAAAGGTTTTTACAAATACATCAACACAAAAAGGAGGGCTAAGGAGAATCTCCGTCCTTTACTGGATGCGGGGGGAAACTTAGTTACGAAAGATGAGGAAAAGGCTGAGGTGCTCAATGCCTTCTTTGCCTCCGTCTTTAGTGGCAAGACCTGTTGTTCTCTGGATACCCGTTACCCTGAGCTGGTGGAAGGGGATGGGGAACAGGATGTGGCCCTCACAATCCACGAGGAAATGGTTGGCGATCTGCTACAGCACTTGGATGTACGCAAGTCAATGGGGCCAGATGGGATCCACCCGAGGGTACTGAGCGAACTGGCAGAGGAGCTGGCCAAGCCGCTTTCCATCATTTATTGGCAGTCCTGGCTATCAGGAGAGGTCCCAGTCGACTGGCGGCTAGCAAATGTGACGCCCATCTAGAAGAAGGGCCGGAGGGTAGACCCGGGGAACTATAGGCCTGGTAGTTTGACCTCAGTGCCAGGGAAGCACATGGAGCAGATTATCTTTAATGTCATCACGCGTCACTTGCAGGGCAAGCAGGCGATCAAGCCCAGTCAGCATGGGTTTATGAAAGGTAGGTCCTGCTTGACAAACCTGATCTCCTTCTATGACAAAGTGATGTGCTTAGTGGATGAGCGAAAGGCTGTGGATGTGGTTTACCTTGACTTCAGTTAGACTTTTGACACCGTTTCCCACATCATTCTCCTCAAGAAACTGGCTGCTCGTGCCTTGGAGTAGCGTAGGCTTCATTGGTTTAGAAACGGGCTGGGTAGCCAGGCCCAAAGAGTTGTGGTGAATGGAGCCAAATCCAGTTGGAGGCCGGTCACTAGTGGAGTCCCGCAGGGCTCCGTACTAGGGCCAGTTCTCTTTAACATCTTTATCGATTATCTGGATGAGGGGATTGAGTGCACCCTCAGTAAGTCTGGAGACAACACCAAGTTAGGTGCATGTGTTGATCTGCTTGAGGGAAGGAAGGCTCTGCAGGAGGATCTGGATAGGCTGGACCGATGGGCTGAGGCCAACTGTATGAAGTTCAACAAGGCCAAGTGCCGGGTCCTGCACCTGGTGCGCAACAACCCCAAGCAGCGCTACAGGCTGGGAGAAGAGTGGTTGGAAAGCTGCCTGGCATAGAAGGACCTGGGCGTATTGGTTGATAGTTGGCTGACTATGAGCCAGCAGTGTGCTCAGGTGGCCAAGAAGGCCAACAGCATCCTGGCTTGTATCAGAAGCAGTGTGGCCAGCAGGTCTAGGGAAGTGATTGTCCCCCTGTACTCGGCTCTGGTGAGGCCGCACCTGGAGTACTGTGTTCAGCTTTGGGCCCCTCACTATAAGAAGGACATGGAGGTGCTCGAGCGAGTCCAGAGGAGGGCAACGAAGCTGGTGAGGGGTCTGGAGAACAAGTCTTACGAGGAGCAGCTGAGGGTGCTGGGGTTGAGAAGAGGAGGCTCAGGGGTGACCTTATTGCACTCTACAGGTACCTTAAAGGAGGCTGTAGAGAGGTGGGGGTTGGTCTATTGTCCCACATGCCTGTTGACAGGACAAGGGGGAATGCGCTAAAGTTGTGCCAGGGGCAGTTTAGGTTGGATATTAGGCAGAACTTCTTTACTGAAAGGGTTGTTAGGCATTGGAATGGGCTGCCCAGGGAAGTGGTTGAGTCACCATCCCTGGAGGTCTTTCAAAGACGTTTACATGTTGAGCTTAGTGATATGGTTTAGTGGAGGTCTTGTTAGTGTTAGGTCAGAGGTTGGACTAGATGACCTTGGAGGTCTCTTCCAACCCAGATGATTCTGTGATTCTGTGATATAGTGGAGAACTTTTAATTCTGACCATCGAACATTCACGTTGGATATTGTATTAGCATACAATGTGTTTTATGTAAATTTATCTTTTTCTAAACTGATTCAATACAAATTTGCCCAAAACTACTTTCTAATCATGATGGATATGTTCTAATTAGGAAAATTGACTTTTATCGCAAGTGACATAAATTAAAAACTGGAGGATAAATACACACCTAATGGACTGGTGGCATGCTGAGGATATTTCGTTTGCAGATGAGAAAGTTCATGAAGATTGTTTATCAGAAAGCTATGTGAAAATATATTATTGTGACTTGAATTGCATTTTGCCCTGAAAAGATACAGTTTTTTAATATGCATGGTAGTCACATAGACTGAAGCATTAGTGAGTAGTTAATATTTTCTTAGCACTGTTTGTTATGAAACTACCTTTGACGTACACCACATAATGTTTCCAGTTGATTAATCTAATTATATACACATAGTTTTATCAGAGCTTTGTGAGACTGGAGATACCCATGTTTGCTTAATGTTCAACAAGCACAATTCAAAACCCTCCAGGCTCACCAGGCCTTTTTCCATAATCTTTAATTGGGAAAAGTAAGCCTTAAGAGTTTTGAAATGCCATGCTGAAATTGAGCTCAGAGGCTGGTAACACTAACCATCATACTCCCCATGCAAGCCTGCAAATAATAATACATAACCCTTACCACCCACAGCCCCTCCAGATATTTGACTACTAGTTTTAAAATATACAGCCAGAACACAATTAGTCTACTAAAGTTTATTTTGAATAGTAAAAGTGCAAAACTCTGATCTTATTTTAGTAAACATAAGCACAAAATCTTAATTATTTATAATATTTTCAAGACAAATATTGTTTTGCTATTTTCTCTCGAATAATAGTTTATGTTAATTGTTTCTTAAGTATTTGAGGAAAACTGTTGTGGAAAACAGGTAAGTTTATGAATGTACTTGTGTTTCATCAGATGCCACAATAGGGACAGGGTTATGATCATTCCTTTCCCATTTCTTTATCCATTTCAGCTACCTTTTTTAATTCTGCACATCACAGAAGGTTTGTATGGGTGGCTTTAAGTTGCACCCCAAGAAACTGATTCTCACATGCCTTCATGCTTTTCTTATGTTTTTTTTTCCTTTCAAACTTTTTGGAAGCTCTGACCAATACCTTCTACTCATCCTGCCACTGACTGGCAGGAGAGTTCTCTGAGTGTCTAAAGACTTGATAATCTTTTAAAAAGGTAAAATCTAGAGAGTAGGTTATTGAAAGGCAAGTAAGGGCATGAGGCTGTTTATGCTCTTTCTACCTTATTTTTCATCTTCTGTTGATTTAAGTTTATTTCAGAATGGTGATGACACGTGGAATAAGTGAGAGACATTTATTAAAAAGTGCTTTCTTTAAGGTGCAGATAATTTGATTTTTTCTTAGAAAGGAAAGAGGTATTGTTTGTTCTCAGACCTCATCTGGGCACATGCATGCTGAGCTGTGTGAGCTCCAACAGTGCAGTAGACATTTAAACAGTGATCTCCAAGCTGTCAAAGCTTGTGGCAAAGCATATTGTTGGAGGATTCAAGGTTGCTTATTGAAACACTGTCAAGGAAAGTAACATTTAGTAGGCTACAGTAAATGTTATGTATAATTGTAAATACATTGTCCTAAGCACTGAGGAAAACCTAAAATCTAAGTACTAATGAAAGAAATAAAGGTGTTCACCAATTTTAATGAAGGCTTCTTAGGATGACAGCATTTCAATCATGTTTTGAAATATATTTATTCTACTTTTGGTCAATCTCTCTTGAAATTTATTGTAATATTCTATTTGACATTTATTGACACTCATAATTTCTTTTTATTTGCACATATAGACTATGCTTCTTTTAAGAAAGCTTTGCGATGTTAGGTATACTGTGATGTCATTTTTAGGTATATTTTGCAGTTGTACTGAAA